>NW_022436947.1:16058670-16095832 GCF_009761245.1 Sapajus apella
CTTTCTTTCTTTCTTTCTTTCTTTCTTTCTTTCTTTCTTTCTTTCTTCTCTCTCTTTCTTTCTCTCTCTTTCTTTCCTTCCTTCTTTCTTTCCTTTCTTTTTCTTTCTTTCTTTCTTTTTTTCTCTCTTTTTTCCAAAAAAACAAAAAAAACAAAAAACACTTCATATGGCCATCTTGTGGGTCTAGGCTTAGCTATCTGTAAAGCTTAAAGTTAATATAGTATTTTCTGGAAAAAAATAGGCAAAATAGATACACAATATGAAAAATTACAATCTACCAATGAACACTTAATGTATGTGGATGTATACATTATACACAGAACTGTTATGTCATAATAAAATGATAGTTAATTGACAATAAATTATGAACACTACTTTCAGGGTTCCTTAAACAATGGGCCACGGAACTGTTTGAAACCCAAATAAAGGCACTGATGCTATGACCCTATGTCTGTTTAATTGCACGTATACTTTTACAGACACACAAACTGTTTAAATAAGCTATCATGGGATTAGCAAATTTTTTGAAGCCCATCAAGGGACTTGTAGGGAAACTGGAATAGACATCTCTCTTTATAGCATCATTTTAATTTATTGCATAATATTTTTGTATGAATGAAGTTTAACATTATTAGATAGTCCTGCATAGTCATATATTAGGTTGATACTATATTCCAAGAGTATTAAATATAATTGTCATATACATGTTAGTACATATATTTTTGCTTAGTGATCTAATTGTTTTTTATTATAATATTAAAAGAGAAGTTACTTGACCAAAGGATAAGAACATTTTTAGGTTTTGAGAGTCATTATCAAATGTTGACCCAGAGTTTACATTAATTAAACTCACACAGGCCATGAAGTAGAGTATCCATTTCCGTCTTTATTAGATATCATTATTCCTTTTAATCTAATGGGTATGATAAACAAAAATACAGTGTTTCAGTATTGATTTACTTTGCCTTTTTTTAATTTAGTGAAGTTAAAGACATCTTTTATATTATTTTTGCCCATTTCTATTTTTTCTTTCTTCGAAATTCCTGTACATATTATCTACCTGTTTTCATTGGTATTTCTTATTATAAATTATGTGTAAGTACTCTTTGGAAGTTAATAATAATACCTTGTCAGTTATAAGGGTTTACAATATTTTCCAAATTGTCATTTACCTTTAAATATGGTTTGCTGAGGTTGCTTATCAGCTTCCAAAGCTTTTGGGCTGAGACAATAGAATTTTCTAGATATAGGATTGTATCCTTTGCAAACAAAGAGAAACCTGACAAAAATCAAGCAATGGGGAAAGGATTCCGTACTTAATAAATGGTGCTAGGAGAACTGACTAACGATTTGCAGAAAACTGAAACTGGATTCCTTCCTTACACCTTATACAAAAATTAACTCAAGATGAATTAAAGATGTAAATGTAAAACCCCCAAACCATAAAAACCCTAGAAGAAAATCTAGGCAACATCATTCAGGACATAGGCACAAGCAAAGATTTCATAGCAAAAACATCAAAAGTCATTGCAACAAAAGCAAAAATAGACAAATGAGATCTAATTAAACTAAAGAGCTTCTGTACAGTGAAAGAAACTATAATCAGAATGAAAACACAACCTACAGAATGGGAGAAATTTTTTACAATCTTTCCATCTGACGAAAGTCTAATATTCAGAATCTACAAGGAACTTAAATTTGCAAGAAAAAGCCAACCCCATTAAAAAGTGGGCAAAGGACATAAACAGCCACTTCTAAAAAAAAGCATATATGCAGCCAATGAACATGTGGAAGAAAGCTCAACATCACTGGTTGATAGAGAAATGCAAATCAAAACCACAAGGAGATACCATCTCATGCTGTCAGAATGGTGATTATTAAAAAGTCAAGAAATGAAAGATGCCGGCAGGGTGCAGAGAAACAGGAACACTTTTACATTGTTAGTAGGAATGTAAATTAGTTTAACCATTGTGGAGGACAGCATGGCAATTCCTCAAAGACCTAAAGAGAGAAATACTATTTGACCTAGCAATCTCATTACTGGTAATATACCCAAAGAAATATAAATCATACTATTACAAAGATACATGCATGTGTGTGTTCAATGCAGCACTATCCACGATAGAAAATATATAGAATCAACCCAAATCTCTATCAATAATAGACTGGATAAAGAAAATATAGTACATATACATCATGAAATACTATGCAGCCATAAAAAAGAACAAGATTATGTCATTTGCTGGGATTTGGATGGAGCTGAAAGCCATTAACCTCAGCTAACTAATAATGCAGGAACAGAAAACCAAACACCGCTTGTTCTCACCTATAATGAGAACACATGGACACAGGAAAGAGACCAACACACACTGGGGCCTGTGAGGGCTGGAAGTGGAAGAACAACAGGAAAAATGCCTTATACATGCTGGGCTTAATACAAAGGTGATGGATTGATAGGTGCCACAAACCGCAGTGAGACATGTTTACCTATGTAACAAACCTGCACATCCTGCACATATACCATGGAATTTAAAATTAATTAACATAAAATATAAAAGTAATAAGCATCAAAATACCTAATGAATGGGTAACACAAACTAGCTGCTTTTCTTTCTTTAATAACCTCATTGAGATATAATTAACATACTAAATAGTTTACCCATTAAAATGGGTACTTAAGTGTTTTCAGTATTTCACAGTTTTGCAATCATCACAACAATCTAATTTTAGAACACCTTCATTACTCCAAAAAGGAAAATTGTTTATCAGTCAGCAACCACTCCTTGTCCTGACTAATACAGTGTTTTATATAAATAAAACCACAAAATATGTAATCTTTTATAGATAGATTATTTCACTTAGCATCATGTTTTCACGGTTCACCCCTCCTATAGCATGTTTCAGCAGTCTGTTGAGCTGAAATATGGCTGATTCTAGATTATTTGCATTTTTATACCTATTTTATTATTATATTAGCACTTTCTGCATGGTGCTAGCCAGAATGCTGCTAGGGATCATACTCAATTAGTAGACTGAATTAGAGAGAATGCCCATCTTAATAATAACGAGGATCTCTGGTATCAAGGATCTATGTCATTCCATTTATTTAGAAATTCTTAAATTTATCAACAATGTTTTCTAGTTTTCAGTGTAAAAATTTTCATGTTTTGTTAAATTTATTCCTATTTTATTTTTTGATGGTTTTATAACAATTATTTTCTTAATTTTATTTTCTGATTGTTAATTTACAGTATATAGAAATACAATTGATTTTTATATTGATCTTGTATCTTGCAAACTTGCTTAATTCAAGTATTATTTTAATAGTATTTTGGGGGATGTGGGTTCCAAGGTCGTGTTATCCATCAATACACAAGGTTTATACACAAGGTTGTTACCTGTCAACAGAGGTAGTTTTACTTTTTCCTTCTCATTATGGATACTTTTTAATTTGTTTTCTGTTTTCTTTTTTTTTCCTAATCGCTCTGGATACAGCGTTCATTACTGTGTTGATTAGAAGTCGCCAAAGTGGATATCCTTGTTTTTGTCCTGATCTTAGGAGGAAAGCACCCATTCTTTCTCCACACATGATATAATAGATTCCATAGCTAGGCAAAGAAGCTTTTAAATACTTTGGTATGGTGGTAATAACATCTTATTATTACAGATATTCTGTTAAAGCTAGTCTTTAAATATCATTGCCCAGACACATAATCAGTTGGGATTTATTTTAGCCAAATAAAATGCCTTCCAAGGGAGAAGGAAGATTTTTATATGCATTTTTCATTGTAAGGCATACAATAGTCTAAAAATTTTAAAGCTTTAGTCATGTCTGCCATTACCATTCAGTGAATAGAAAGAAGAGTTTAAACATCCATATCACAAAAGTTCTATCACACAAGCACCAGCAAGCTATAGTCAACTTTGACATTCTCCATCTTCCCTAAAGAAAATCTTTCTTATAGAAGACTTTGCTTGAGTGCAATGCAAATATTCTTTTAAAGAGGGCACACAATAGGAGTATAAAAAATATGTGCTGGTTTAGACTTTGCATTATTCTCATGGAAAAAATATATATCTGAAACTGTTATAAATAGTTTTACTTTTCTTTCTCCCCATTCACACCTTCTCTGTGATATTTTTCATTATCACTGTTCTTTTTTTTCCCATAAGAGTCTGTTAAAAAATACAATCATTAAAGCAGTGTCCATATAGACCTTCTTCTATAACCTCAAATAAGTTTTTGTTTCCTTTTTAACTTTGTTTGCTGTCTCCCTTGAGGAAAGATTTCATGTTGTGAAAGAAGGAAAGATATATATTTGGAAGACAAAAAGTTACACTAAATCAGAGATACAATGGTCAGCAAATAAACCCTGTCCTTCTCTCATTACCCATCTTCTTTGCAGGTAATGCACAGGGAGAGCCATATGAATAATGTTAATTCATTAGGCAGGTCCATATGAATAATGTTCCCATAATGAGGTGAGAGCAGAAGTGATTTGTGTCACTGAAAAACTGATGCAGGTGTGATCCTCCATTTTCTCTTCCTCTTACCAAAGAGGCTACACATTCAGTTTCTCAATGGTTCTACATTACTGAATAGCCATATAGAAAGAGGTTGCTGTCCAGGTCCACAGAGAACATTGGAAACAAGAAATAAAAGAAGGATTTTTGTTATTGCAGCATTACAAGGCCTTTCCTGACTGAAACATAAACGATTGGTTAAGCAGCCCTAATCAATATAAGAGTGGCAGCAAGAAATGTGTTTATTACATTGTAGTTTAAGCTTCTTTGTAAAATTGTTAAAACAAATACAAGATTATTAAAAGTGCATTTTAGAATGACTTTTGTAGAGACATTGAATTTACTCTAGATAATCTAATTCATGTAAATATTTTAATTGTCCATATACAAACTTAAATTACCGTGTGGGAAAAAGTTGTTTGACATTGAACAAAAATGTTCCTAAGTGATAAAAGCTGCAAACACTTGTATAGCATTTAGTACATCACAGACATTTTGTAAGCAACTTTATATATAATAACTTATTTAATCTTCAAAACCATATAAGTAGTTAACCAGAGTCTGGACATTTTATAGGTGAAAAATCTAATGCACAGACAATTTCAGTAACTAGCTCAAGCTCATCCAGGTGGTGAATGGTGGACGTGGGACATTAACTTAGTCAGTCATACTCCATATCCCTATTTTAACCACTATGTATTATTATTGCTTGAAATCAATATTGAGGCTCAGCCAATCAAAGAAGGTTCATAAAGCCCTTGAATTATTGATATGCAGGCTCAGCACCACTTTAAACAGCAATTATTAGAAAGGTAATTTAACCAACAAGCTAAGATTTGTTACATCAGAAACAATATTTTTAAAAAGAAAGGCTCTCCTGCGTCATTTAAAATGTGATTTCAATGACAGACGATCCATTCCTAAGTTTGGAAAGCCAGGTCCACCTACACACCTGTCAGGAACATGGAGATATCATTTGCATTGGGTATCAGTGAACTATGATCAATAGGGGCAAGGATGGAAAGTAATATCACTGAATACCTTATCTCTCTTTTTATTATGCCAAGATTAGAAATGCAATTGGTGCAAGAATACTTTCTTTGTAATCACTGAATTTCTTTTCATTTTAATATGTAGATTATTCAACTGCTTTTTGGGATCAACACTTGCATCTCAAAATTGCATGTTGAAGACATGATTTAATTCATCATATTAATTCCTGTACTTATTTGCATTTATAGGATGCACTTGCTTCTTTTTTATATGTTCTTGGCACAAGCACCTAAGAAAAATTAGAGAAATGTAACTTGACGAAACATTCTAAGAATGATTTAAGATATGAAATTCTTAAAGATTGAGATTCCTATCAATACATCCAATTGAAAGATTTATCTCTGAGAGACATTCAGCAGTGTCTACATAAAGTCAAGGTATGATTGTGCTTGGTGTGGAGACATACGAACTAAAAATACAAGTTCACAATCAAATGCCATAATAAAGCTTCTACAAAATCACTACCATTTAGAAGAATGGGAGACTGAAAGTAATGTAGTCTATTGAATGCACAAAGAAACTGAAAATATAATACCATGAGAGGTGGGAATACTGACTATTTTATTTGTTTCTTTACATCTCCATATATACTGTAATGTCAGCCCTATATCTATTCTGCGTCCCCACTGGACAGGCATTATAAAGGTCTTCATGCCATGAGAGTGAAAAATTACCAAAATTTATCTCTAATCACGTTCTATGGGAGGAGAAACTATCCAATGTTCTCTGTGGACTTTGAGCCTTTCTTTATCTTCCTTGCCCATGTCTGAAGAGGGCATTTGGTCATGAAGGAGGTATCTCAGCTAATTTCCTTAATCTAAAGTGTTCTGCGCTTGAGAGTGATTTGAATCTTAGTCTTAAGATATTTGCCTTAAGATATAATACCTCTCAAAAACTAGCCTTCTTATTATACTCAATTCCAATATGTTCATATGCACAACAGCCTTGCCAAGGTAAATTTCAGATTTACTGTTTACTTTTTTGCCCTCATCATCTTCTTTAGTTTAAATGTATATATTTTTTGAGACAGTCTCACTCTGTCGCCAGGCTGGAGTGCAGTGGCACGATCTTGGCTCACTGCAATCTCCGCCTCCTGGGTTCAAGCGATTCTCCTGTCTCAGCTCTCCGAGAAACTGGAACTACAAGCGAGTGCCACCACACCCAGCTAATATTTGTATTTTTAGTAGAGATGGGGTTTCACCATGTTGGGCAGGACGGTCTCAATCTCTTGACCTTGTGATCAGCTCGCCTCAGCCTCCCAAAGTGCTGGGATTACAGGCATGAGACACCGCACCCAGCCTAAGAGAGGAAATTCTGAGGCTGTGGGCTTTTCTACATTCCAATCAGATTTTTGCCTAAGTCAGTTAAGTCAGTTTAAAGATCTTACTGGATTTTTAGTCTTCAAAGTTTTCTCAATCTTATCTTTTATTGCTGGGGATCAGGAAACAATGACTTTCTCAATACTGAACAACCCAGATTTTGTGGAGTATACCTATTTGCTTTCCAACCACCAAACCACCACCTGAACCTGTTGTCTTGTAGAATCCTGCCAAACACAGTCACTTACAACTACACAAAATCATAAATTTTTCAATCTCTCTTTTCCTAAAGCCACACATTTTGTTGTTATTAGTGGTGTTTTGGGGGGTGGGGAGCTGAGGAGAGATGGCAAGGGGAGAGATGCCAGATGTAGGTGATGGGGAGAAAGGCAGCAAATCACACTGCCACGTGTGTACCTATGCAACAATCTTGCATGTTCTTCACATGTACCCCCAAACCTAAAAAGCAATAAAATAAATAAATGGGAAAAAAAAAAAAAAACAAAGTAAACATTCGATTACCATTTTACCCAGCAATTTCATTTTAGGCATTTATCTGAGAGAAATGAAGAAATTATCATTTTGATTTAGGCCATACACATAGCTGTTCACTGCAGCTTTATTTGTAATAGCTGAAAATGTCCGTACTGTGGAATACTACTCAGCAACAAAAAGAAATGAGCTATTGATACACTCAACTTGAATAGATTTCAATAGCATTAAAAATAATGTTATATAAATTAATCTTACAGCATGAAATGTTATATGCTATAGGATTCATTTATATATCATTCTTACAATGACAAAATTATAGAAATAAAGAGCAGGTTAGTGGTTGCCAGGGGTTAGGGACAGCAGAAAGGAGCTTGGTAGGTATGATTTTAACAAGATGTCAGGAAAGAGATCTTTATAGTGATGGAATAGTTCTGTATCTTGATTGTGGTGGTGGTCATACCCATCTACATGTGATAAAATGACAAAGAACTTTACATATACTTTATACCAGTGTATATGTCTTGGCTTTGATATTGTATTGTACTTACCTAAGATGTAACCGTTGTGAGAAATTGGGTAAATGAGACATAATATCTCTTTGTATCACCTTTCAACTTCTTTTGAATCTACATTTTGAGATAAAAGTTTACAATGATCTAGAAAAAAAAAAATTAGTGGTGTTTTTACTTTTAAATTTTGTTTTGTTTTGTTTTGTTTTAGGTGTATGATCTGTCTCCCTAAACCCTGCAGGGGTTTGCAATATGCAAAGATTTATGCATTTTGCCAAACATTTTAATACCATGTAATATGGATTACCATCTTTTTAAGGCTTTGATATCAGTTTCTTTCTGCTTGTATTTTAGATTTTTGTTACAAAAGCTTTCTAGTTCTGGTTCCACCATTAGTATTTGTCAGATCAGCCTCAATTATTCTGCACTAACAACCCTCAATTTCAGGGGCTTATAACAAAAGTTTATTTTCCTATCACACAAAATTTGGTTTGTCTCCAGGAAAATCTATAGCAAAATTGTCCTCCACAGTCCACTCAGGCTAGCAGAGGTTCCACCATATGAGTTGCACTATCTGAAATTATGTATTACTCTGTTCACTTCTGTTCATAACCCCTTGGTCATTACTAGTTATATTATCCCGGCTAATTCTAGAGACTCAAAAATTTAATCAAACAAATGAAACAGATGGTGAACAGATTGCTTCTGACAGTATCACAGTCTCAATCAGTCTCAATTTCTCAATAAATTAAATAGGTTACATAATGTTATTTTTGTCCTCTCAGAATTATTTTTTATAAACTATGGTACATTTTTATACCTTCAGAGCTGATGACGAAGTTGGTACTTGTCAATTACAGCTTTTTTTTTTTCTTTGCAAAGTTAAAAGATCTCTCCAGAATTGAAAGTGTGACTTTACTTTCATAAGCACTATGCTCTACTGCCATTGAAATCACATTAGGGAAATGAGTATGAAGTTTAAGGCTAGTTGTGTTATGTTCACTGCAGTTGAGATAAAAAACTTGAGAAGAATTTCCACAAGAATTTAAATATTGTATAATTTAATATTATGCAACCCTCCAGCTTAGAATCTATTTTATGTGTATGAATCTTAAGAGAAAATGATAAAAGGATAGCTAACATGCACATTGAAGAAGCACTATAAAATATCCATGAATAAAATTCAAAGACAATTTCTGTTTTGAAAGTCAAAAATATTTAGGTTTAGTAAGACTCTGTGAATCAACAAGTGACAGGATAATAACGTGTTGACTTAGCCTAAGGACAGATGCAAAAATGCAGTGTGCAGGAAAAAAAATTAAATATAACCTTTGATAGTAATATATTTCAATTTATGGTATTTTCTTACTGAAAATCAATAAATCCATGTGTAATTTAAATTTGCATATGTTTTCAGAGAAATACTTAAATTTTTAAGGCTTATGACATTGAAAATGCAATTAAGCTACCAATAAATTAATTAGCAAATTTCTTGTTTCTGCTGTAAAGGCCAATGTGTAAAATATAGTTTTCAACTTGACATGGCTTAATACATCAAAGAGTCTACCTTCAGGGTGCTTTAGGGTTCAAATAAAAAAGAAAAGAAAAATACACTAAAAATACACTAATTTTACCTTTCAGTAAGCCTTACCAACACTAGATATGTCCATCTAATGGAAGGAAAATAATAGCAAAATTTTTTTATTAAATTTATTTTACTTTTGGTGCATACTACATCTGGCATTTCTCCCCATGTTATCCCTCCCCATCCTTCCCTCCCTCCCCACCTCCCGTTGTCTATCCCCTACCCCTCCCAACTGTCCCCTGTGTGTGATGCTCCTCTCCCTGAGTCCATGTGTTCTTGTTGTTCAACAACCACCTATGAGTGAGAACATACGGTGCTTGGCTTTCCGTTCTTGGGTCAGTTTGCTGAGAATGAAGGTTTCCAGATTCATCCAAGTCCCTACAAAGGACATGAATTCATCGTTTTTTATGGCTGCATAGTATTCCATGGTGTATATGTACCATATTTTCTTTGTCCAGTCTATCACTGATGGGCATTTGGGTTGGTTCCAGGTCTTTGCTATTGTACACAGGGCTGCAATGAACATACGTGTGCATGTGACTTTATAGTAGAACGATTTATATTTCTTTGGGTAGAGCTTCTGTACAGCAAAAGAAACCATCATTAGAGTGAATTGGCAACCAACAGAATGGGGAAAAATTTTTGCAATCTACCCATCTGACAAAGGGCTAATATCCAGAATCTACAAAGAACTAAAACAGATATACAAGAAATAAACAAACATCCCCATTCAAAAATGGGCAAAGTATATGAACAGACACTTTTCAAAAGAGGACATATATGAGGCCAACAAACATATGAAAAAACGCTCATCATCACTGGTCATCAGAGAAATGCAAATCAAAACCACACTGAGATATCATCTCACATCAGTTAGAATGGCAATCATTAAAAAATCTGGAGAAAACAGATGCTGGAGAGGATGTGGAGAAATAGGAAAATTCTTACACAGTTGGTGGGAGCGTAAATTAGTTCAACCACTGTGGAAAACAGTGTGGCGATTTCTCAATAATCTAGAAATAGAAATTCCATTTGACCCACTAAAAGTTGTTTAAGGCATGTCATCTTGTCCATTTTAAAATAACCCTAATTTAATAATATACTTTCCTATTTTGCAGCTAATTGTATAAAATATTTTTTCCTTAATAAGCCAAACTTCATACTCATTACCAGACAAATCTTTTAAAAAATCAAATGAAACTTTTAAAAAGTAGTTTTAACCATATGCTATTTTGTACTTTACTAGCAATCTGAACACTGATAGCAATCATTATCGCTGATAAAGAAAACTATACTTTTTTAGGCAAAAATTAAAGTGAGTCCGTAAAATGAACATAATTTCTTATTGCACATACGATAATTGTTGCTCATAATGAAATTGGACATTATTTTGGTCAGTAGAGTAGAAGTTTGGAGCGGCATTCAGATTCCTTATAGGAAAAAATAAGTAATTTCATACCTAAGTAAGTACACCACAGGAAAAAATACACAGAAGAAAAATATATTTAGAATTTAGTTGCAAATTCAGATTAAAAATGCATAATGAGAGCACAAGACAAAATTCTTTGGCCACGGTTAACTTACGAAGCAAAGATGCAAATGGGCATACCACTTAGGGCTCATTACCAGCTTTGCTTTTGGCTCTGAGATTTACAGTTTCAGGGTTAGGGCTTTCCATTAACTTCAATGGTACAATTCAATTTTAGTAGGCTTAGGGTAAGAGAGGAAGCAGGTGGCTGTGGGGCAGGAGAGAATACAGAAGTCTCATCCACAATCTGCTCCTCTCTAGATTCTTAATGCTGGTCCAGGAAACCTGCCAAACTGTGATCCTGATGGACAGAAACTTCAGGGGCCAGTTCTCCTTAAAGTTCTGTGTCTGATGAATACCAGGGCTCATTAAAGGTTCACTACTAAGCACTCTCTCTTGGTCCCTTGGGTCTCTATTCAGTACCATTGAAATAGTACACTAAATTTGGAGAAAATTGAACTTCTTCTCTATATGTTTGCTTCTAACTTGAGTTTCCTCAAAGCCAGAGCCATAGAGTAAGGCTTGCAAGGTAAGAAAGGCAATCCCACCCAAGATGTTGAGGGTGAGAAAAGGTTAGCAGGAAAATAGAAAAAGTAAATGAAAGTTGCCTTGTTCATTACCCATTAGGCTGGGACATAGTATTTGATCTTGCCAGATATTGTGAAGTTTATGAAATTCATGTCAGAACTTGCAACCCAGAGGACAACAGGGAAGAAATTTTTCCCCGTAACGTCTGTCCCCTACTGATGGAAGATAGGACCATTGGCATTGAAACCCACTCATAGCTGTCTATCCATGATTGTCCATAAGACCCCTTAGAAATTTCAAGCTGTGTCTTCAAAAATGGCGTGGTCTAGAAAGTGAGAAAAAGCCCTTGTACAAGATGAGACACTGTCAGATTGCACCTGTGAGGTTGAGGGACATCTTCAAGAAATAGGGCACCATATCATGGTTGTAGTAACATGTTTAGTTAAGATAATTTGGAGTGGTACACAAAAGCTTCCAATAGAGTGGTTTAAATTTGAAACTAGATCAGAATTAAAGTGCTAGGAATAGGAATGGAAATAAAAGGGGGAAGGAGGAGCTACTGGACTACTTTCTAAGTACAACTTAATTATTTTGCCGCCAAATATTCAGTTTTTTCCTTCAAACATAGTAGGCATGTCTCATGTGGCCCTGAAGAACACTTATATTCAGTGTATGCAAAGTTTATGTGTTACTAAATTTCTTCCAAAAAGAAGTTAAACCATTCATCATAAAAATATATAATTATTAAAGGGCATTATTAAGGAAAGAAGCTTTCTGAATAATTTAGCATTCAGGCTAATGGAAAACTGAAACATAAATGATGTGAAATACCTGGGGGTGGCAATTTTATCTCCTTATGTAACAGAAAGAGCATTGAACTTGGATTTAGAATCTGTAGGTCTGAATGTTCATCCTGTCCCCTTAATATTGTACAACCTTGGACAATAACATAAAAGTGTTCAACCTAGATAGTGACAAAAAGTGCATTAAAATAGTGAGATGTCTTTCTATTGATAAAACTGTAATTTTGTGTTAGTAACCAATTCTGCTAAGGTTGCAATAAAATTGTTGTATTTTTACATTGTTATGGCAGTATTAATTGGTGTAACTTTTAGAAATCCATTTGATGAAATGCACTAAGAGCCAAAAAACTATGAATCTCACTCATGAAACTTAATCTAAAGAAAAATACAAAAGAAGACAATTTTATAGGTTTGAAGAAATTAGTTGCAATATAATTATAACAGTGAAAATCTGAGAAAGGCAATGAAATGTAGCAAGCAGTTATTGAGGGACTCTCTACATTGCTCTCTGTGATAACAGTATAGAATTCCAAGAAACCATAGTTGTTGCCATCATGAGCTCACCCAAGACAGAGCTTTCTGTTCTTGTTCAAAAACTAAGAAGCCATTCAAGACAACAGCAAAAGAAATGAATCTATGAGCCTGGCATGAGTCATGCACTCCTCTATCCTCTAAAGCCAAGTTTCTGAACACAAGAAACCTTTCAGAATCACTCACAGAGATTTTAAAACATATGCATGTCTAGGTCTCATCATTAAGAGATTCTGACTCAGGTTCCACCTGTTTTAGTTGGCTTTTGGTTGAGTTTACTATGCTGAAAAAAAATTTTTAAAATTCACTTGTGGAGGATCCAAGATGGCCGTTTAGGAAGAGCTCAGGATTGCAGCTCCCAGTGAAAGCACAGAGGGTGAGTGGACGCCGCATTTTTATTGCCCACAGACTAGGAAATTCCCAGGCAGAGGCGCTCCACGGTCGCCAGCACAGCTGTTTCGGCCAGCGCGGCTGTGACGGCCAGCGCCGCTGCTTTGCCCCGCGCAGCTGCTTTGTCGGCGCCCCGGAGCAGCGGTACTCCGTACAAAATACACAGGTCTGTGGGGCCCTTTTGTCTGGCGATGGAGCCACAGGAAGTCGCCCATTCGTTTGTTTAAAAAGGGGACTGAGCAGGCAACCAGGACAGTAGATTCCAGGGCAAAAAAAAAAAAAAGTGCCACAAACCTCAGTGCCGCTGTTTAAGCCAGAGCAGTGAGTGGCCGCAGGGGAAAACAAACAGACCCCGGCGCCTCTTCAACAGGCGACTGGAACACCAACTTAAAAAAGGCTCTGAGGCAGGGAGCCAGGCGATCAAGCTCGGCTGGTCCCACCCCCACAAAAGAACAGCAACCAGAAACTCTGGATTGAGACTTTCACAGCAAGCGCAGCTGAACCCGGGACAGTCCAGCTCTGTGGGGGAGGGGCGTCCGCCATTACTGAGGCAGCCCTCCAGGACTGAGGTAGTCGGCCAATGCTGAGGCAGCCCGCCATTGCCAAGGCAACCCACCATTGCTGAGGCAGCCCGCCGTTTCCAAGGCAACCCACCATTGCTGAGGCACCCCGCTATTGCCAAGGCAACCCGCCACAGCAGACAGACTCCACCTCAGCAGAGGTGGGCCACCATTGCCAAAGCAGTTCTAACTACACCCATATAAACAGGACTGCAGGGAAGTTCACTCGGCAGTGGGGCGGAGCCCACAGCAGCTCAGCAAAGCCTCTATAGGCCGACAGTGACTAGGCTGCCTCCTTGCTGGTCAGGGCAGGTCTGAAGGAAAAAAAAAAAAAAAGAAGGCAGCAGCATAACGGAAACTCATAAATAAAGCCCTAAATCCCTGGGACAGAGCACCTGGGAACAAAAAGCAGTTTATGAGTTCTGCTGCAGCAGACCTAAACGTACCTGCCCAGCAGCTCTGAATGAACAACAACAGAGCTCACAGCTCACCATTTGAGCTCCTATAAAGAAGAGGCCATCTCCTCAAGCAGCTCCCTGACCCCTATATATCCAAAGAGATACCTCATAAAAGACAGATCAGATTGACACTAGGCGGGTATCCTTCTGGGACAAAGATAGCAGAAGAAGAAAACTGGTAACAACCCTTACTGTTCAGCAGCTGCTGCAGGTGAACCCCAGGCAAGCAGGGCCTGGAGTGAACCTCAGCAGACCTACAGCAGAGGGGCCAGACTGTCAGAAGGAAAACCAAGAAACAGAAATAACCTCATCATCAACAAACAGAACGTCAATCTGAAAGATTTGAGACCCAATCTGAAAGCCAGCAACTACAAAGTCGACAGGTGGATAAATCCTTAAAGATGCGAAGAAACCAGTGCAAAAAGGATGAAAACACCCAAAACCAGAACACCTCTCCGCCTGCAAGGGATTACAACTCCTCACCAGCAAGGGAAGAAGGTTGGAGGAAGAACGAGTGTGATGAAATGACAGAATCAGAATTCAGAAGGTGGGTAGTAAGAAACTTTTGTGAACTTAAAGAACATGTTCTAACCAAATGCAAAGAAACTAAGAACCTTGAAAAAAGATTTGACGAAATGCTAATGAGAATGGACAAAATAGAAAGGAATATAAGTGAATTGATGGAGCTGAAAAACGCAACACGAGAACTTCGTGAAGCATGCACAAGTATCAACAGCCGAATTGACCAAGCAGAAGAAAGGCTATCAGAGGTCGAAGATTAACTCAAGGAAATAAAACGGGAAGGCAAGACTGGAGAAAAAAGGGTAAAAAGGAAGGAACAAAGTCTCCAAGAAATGTGGGACTATGTGAAAAGGCCTAATCTACGCTTGATAGGCCTACCTGAATGCGACGAAGAGAATGAATCCAAGCTGGAAAATACTCTTCAGGATATTATCCAGGAAAACTTCCCCAACCTAGCAAGGCAGGCAAACATTCAAGTCCAGGAAATACAGAGAACACCACAAAGATATTCGTCAAGAAGAGCAACCCCAAGGCACATAATCGTCAGATTCACCAGGGTTGAAATGAAGGAGAAAATACTAAGGGCAGCCAGACAGAAAGGTCGGGTTACCCATAAAGGGAAGCACATCAGACTCACAGCAGATCTCTCAGCAGAAACCCTACAAGCCAGAAGAGAGTGGGGGCCAATATTCAACATCCTTAAAGAAAAGAACTTTCAACCCAGAATCTCTTATCCAGCCAAACTAAGCTTCATAAGTGAAGGAAAAATAAAATCCTTTGGGAACATGCAAATACTCAGAGGTTTCATCACCACCAGGCCAGCTCTACAAGAGCTCCTGAAAGAGGCTCTACACATATAAAGGAACAACAAGTACCAGCTCAACTAAAGGGCAAAACATCCAGCTAGCACCAAAATGGCAGTATCAAATTCACACATAACAATATTAACCCTAAATGTAAATGGACTAAATGTTCCAATCAAAAGACACAGACTGGCAAATTGGATAAAAAGACAAAACCCATCGGTGTGCTGTATCCAGGAAATCCATCTCACATGCAAGGATACACAAAGGCTCAAAATAAAGGGATAGAGGAAGATTTACCAAGCAAATGGAGAACAAAAAAAAGCAGGAGTGCAATTCTCATCGCTGGTAAATTAGACCTTAAAGCAACAAAGATCATAAGAGACAAAGAGGGACATTACATAATGGTAAAAGGATCAATGCAACAAGAAGAGCTAACGATCCTAAATATATACGCACCCAATACAGGAGCACCCAGATACATAAGGCAAGTCCTTAATGACTTACAAAGAGACTTAGACTCCCACACAATAATAGTGGGAGACTTTAACACCCGATTGTCAACATTAGACAGATCAACCAGACAGAAAATTAACAAGGATATCTAGGACTTGAACTCGGACCTGGACCAAGCAAACCTAATAGACATTTACAGAACTCTCCACCCCAAATCCACAGAATATACATTCTTCTCAGCACCACATCACACCTACTCTAAAATTGACCACATAATTGGGAGTAAATCACTCCTCAGCAAATGCAAAAGAACGGAAATCGTAACAAACAGTCTCTCAGACCACAGTGCAATCAAGTTAGAACTCAGAATTCAAAACCTAACCCAGAACTGCACAGCTTCATGGAAACTGAACAACTTGCTCTTGAATGTTGACTGGATAAACAATGAAATGAAGACAGAAATAAAGATGTTCTTCAAAACCAACGAGAATGAAGACACAACATACCGGAATCTCTGGGACACATTTAAAGCAGTCTCTAGAGGAAAATATATAGCAATAAGTGCCCACATGAGAAGCAAGGAGAGATCAAAAATTGACACCCTATCGTCAAAACTGAAAGAGCTAGAGGAGCAAGATCAAAAAAACTCAAAGCCTAGCAGAAGACAAGAAATAGCTAAGATCAGAGCAGAACTGAAGGAGATAGAGACACAAAAAACCCTTCAAAAAATCAATAAATCCAGGAGCTGTTTTTTTGAAAAGATCAACAAAATAGACAGACCACTAGCCAGATTAATAAAAAAGAAAAGAGAGAATAACCATATTGATGCAATAAAAAATGATAAAGGGGATATCACCACAGATTCCACAGAAATTCAAACCATCATCAGAGATTATTACAAACAACTCTATGCACAAAAACTAGTAAACCTGGAAGAAATGGATAAATTCCTGGACACTTGCCTCCTGCCAAGCCTAAACCAGGAAGAAGCCAAAACCCTGAACAGACCCATAACAAGGTCTGAAGTTGAGGGAGCAATTAAGAGCTTACCACCCAAAAAAAGCCCAGGTCCAGATGGGTTCACAGCTGAATTCTACCAGACATACAAAGAGGAGCTGGTACCATTGCTTCTGAAACTATTCCAAACAACACAAAAAGAGGGGATTCTTCCCAAATCATTTTATGACACCAAAATCATCCTGATTCCAAAACCCAGCAGAGACTCAACAAGAAAAGAAAACTTCAGGCCAATATCCATGATGAACATAGATGCAAAAATCTTCAATAAAATACTGACAAGCCGATTGCAACAGCACATCAAAAAGCTTATCCAACATGATCAAGTAGGATTCATCCCAGGGATGCAAGGCTGGTTCAACATACGCAAGTCTATAAACGTAATTCACCACATAAAAAGAACGAAAGACAAAAACCACATGATTATCTCAATTGATGCAGAGAAGGCCTTTGACAAAATTCAACAGCCCTTTATGCTAAAAACCCTCAATAAGCTAGGTATCGATGGAACGTATCTCAAAATAATAAAAGCTATTTATGACAAACCAACAGCCAATAACATACTGAATGGGCAAAAACTGGAAGCGTTCCCCTTGAAATGTGGCACCAGACAAGGATGCCCTCTCTCACCACTGCTATTCAACATAGTATTAGAAGTTCTAGCCAGAGCAATCAGTCAAGAAAAAGAAATAAAGGGCATTCAAATAGGAAAGGAGGAAGTCAAACTGTCTCTGTTTGCAGACGACATGATTGTATATCTAGAAGACCCCATCGTCTCAGCCCCAAACCTCCTGAAACTGATAAGCAAGTTCAGCAAAGTCTCAGGATACAAAATCAATGTGCAAAAATCACATGCATTCCTACACACCAATAACAGACTTAAAGAGAGCCAAATCAAGAACAAACTTCCATTCACAATTGCCACAAAGAGAATAAAATACATAGGAATACAACTAACAAGGAACGTAAACGACCTCTTCAAGGAGAACTACAAGCCACTGCTCAATGAAATAAGAGAGGACACAAACAGATGTAGAAACATTCCATGTTCATGGTTAGGAAGAATCGATATCGTGAAAATGGCCACACTGCCCAAAGTAATTTACAGATTCAATGCTATCCCCATCAAGCTACCAATGACCTTCTTCGCAGAACTGGAAAAAACCACTTTAAACTTCATATGGAACCAAAAGAGAGCCCGCATAGCCAAGTCAATTCTAAGCAAAAAGAACAAAGCGGGGGGCATCACACTACCAGACTTCAAACTATACTACAAGGCTACAGTAAACAAAACAGCATGGTACTGTTACCAAACCAGAGATATAGACCAACGGAACAGAACAGAGGTCTCGGAGGCAACACAACATATCTACAACCAACTGATCTTTGACAAACCAGACAAAAACAAGCAATGGGGAAAGGATTCCCTGTTCAATAAATAGTGTTGGGAAAGCTGGCTAGCCACGTTCAGAAAGCAGAAACTGGACCCCTTCCTGACACCTTACACTAAAATTAACTCCAGATGGATTAAAGACTTAAACATAAGACCTAACACCATAAAAACCCTAGAAGAAAATCTAGGCAAAACCATTCAGGACATAGGTGTAGGCAAGGACTTCATGACCAAAACACCAAAAGCATTGACAACAAAAGCCAAAATAGACAAATGGGACCTAATCAAACTCCACAGCTTCTGTACAGCAAAAGAAACAATCATTAGAGTGAATCGGCAACCAACAGAATGAGGAAAAAATTTTTGCAGTTTACCCATCTGACAAAGGGCTGATATCCAGAATTTACAAAGAACTAAAACAGGTTTACAAGAAAAAAACTAACAAGCCCATTCGAAAGTGGGCAAAGGATATGAACAGACACTTTACAAAAGAAGATATACATGAGGCCAACAAACATATGAAAAAATGCTCATCATCACTGGTCATCAGAGAAATGCAAATCAAAACAACATTGAGATACCATCTCACGCCAGTTAGAATGGCGATCATTAAAAAATCTGGAGACAACAGATGCTGGAGAGGATGTGGAGAAATAGGAACACTTGTACACTGTTCGTGGGAGTGTAAATTAGTTCAACCATTGTGGAAGACAGTGTGGCGATTCCTCAAGGACCTAGAAATAGAAATTCCATTTGACCCAGCAATCCCATTACTGGGTATATATCCAAAGGATTACAAATCCTTCTACTATAAGGACACGTGCACACGAATGTTCATTGCAGCACTGTTTACAATAGCAAAGACCTGGAACCAACCCAAATGCCCATCGACAATAGACTGGATAGGGAAAATGGGGCACATATACACCATGGAATATTATGCAGCCATCAAAAACGATGAGTTTGGGTCCTTTGTAGGGACATGGATGAACCTGGAAACCATCATTCTCAGCAAACTGACAGAAGAGCAGAAGATCAAACACCATATGTTCTCACTCACAGGTGGATGTTGAACAATGAGAACACATGGACACAGGGAGGGGAGCACTACACACTGGGGTCAGTTGGGGGGAAATAGGGGAGGGACAGTGGGGGGTGGGAAGCTGGGGAGAGACAGCAAGGGGAGAAATGCCAGATGTAGGTGATGGGGAGGAAGGCAGCAAATCACACTGCCACGTGTGTACCTATGCAACAATTTTGCATGTTCTTCACATGTACCCCAAAACCTAAAATGCAATAAAATAAATAAATGGGGAAAAAATTCACTTGTATATAGATGCATTTAGATATTGCTAATTACATCCATTAAGCTTGTAAAATGTTCTATAAAAGGAATAGTAACACACAATCATCAAGAATTAAACTGCTGAAAGAATTTGGGCTCCATTTTAGGATGCTGTGGACTCTAAATTGATGCTTTGCATGATTGTTGAAAGCCTTTAAGTTACTGAGAAAGTGTTAACACAAATCCAAGTGGCGAATTTTGTACTAGACATAGTAGAAATAAATGAGTAAAATCTAAATGAAAAAAAAAATAAAAATATCAAGACTCTCTTGGGTCTGGATATCTTTATATGTAAAACTCAACTAATAGAACTTGCTTTCAAATAGTACTGGTTGATTATAAAGTCAACAAGATTATAAAGTCAAACAAGATAATATGTTAGAAGATACTGTCCCCTGGACCACATACATTGGTCTTTATGAGCTCCCACGATTCAGTTTCAGAAACCATGCCAACCTATGATTAAATGAGGGCACCAGCTCCAGTGCCTTTTTATACCTATTACCTCTGAGGACACTTTAGGCAACTTCAGACATCTCCTTACACTCATAAAATTTTGCATCCATGTATGTCATTTCCAACATTACCAAGCTATGCTCATAACAACTTAGTCCTCTGATTCTGCAATTGTACTTCTCAACATAGATTATTTTTAACATACACTTTTAGAGGGTATGTATTTTATTATTCTTCTTTCTCCAGTGTGGAATATCCCACTGTTGAAATTTTGCTCCAGTTCTTTAAAAGAATCATCATCTATATCATCATCTTTATTCCAATGATCTGTATAGACCTTGGCTGACAATAATCCTCTCAAAATGTTAAATACAGAAAATTAGGATTTTTGAGCCACTCTGTAACTGGCATTGGTTATGTTACAATTTATTTAATCTCCTTCAGTTTTTAAAATATTCTTGACTCAACAGTTTCTACTTAGGTACAAAACCTCACTGCAGAATATTCAACATGTTAAGTAGTACTCCTTAGCTAGTCATACTCAGAGCATGCTACCTTTTCCTGTATTGTAGGATAGCTCTCTTTCCCTAGAACCAACCTATGTACTTCTTGAGTACATAACATTCCTTCGAGAAGTCGAAATGCTAATAACTTGATTATAATAAGATATCAGAAACTGCCTCTGCAAGTTTGTTTTAGGGAGTTATAAATGCATACTTGATCATTGTAAATTATTCCATTTTAAAAATACAGAACTTTTGCAATCAAACATTTATAATCTATAACTATCAATCTCACCAACAAACTTTCAAAGAGACTTTATAAAAATGTGCAGTTAAAGTTGTCTCTAAGGATGTTTTTCCAAGTAGAATTAAGCCAGAGGGAAAAACAGTCTTTTCCTAGAGCTTCACAAAGGCAAAAAACAGAAATCTTCAGAACTTCCGAGAAATATATTTTAGAAATAAATTCTAATTAGAAATATTAAGAAACTAGAGGTGAGTATAAAAGACAGTGGGGCACCTAATATAGGAATTGAACTTGCCAGAATAGCTTGAGTTGAAAATAAAAACCTAAAGTTGACTTTGTACTTCAAGAATAAACTAATATACTGGGGTAGAAAACAGAGAGTTATAGAAGTTTTTAAGTTAAGTAACTTTTCATGTGATATTCACATACACTGCATATCCATCAGATTACTGTACTTGTCATGCCACTAATATAACACATAGATTATTTACCCATGTTGATGCTATGGAGGAGGTATTCTCTGTTTCCCTTCCTTCCTTCCTTCCTTCCTTCCTTCCTTCCTTCCTTCCTTCCTTCCTTCCTTCCTTAATTCCTTCCTTCCTTCCTTCATTCCTTCCTTCCTTCCTTCCTTCTCTTCCTTCTCTTCCTTTTTTTCTTTTTGAGATGGAGATTTGCTCTTGTTGCCCAGGCTGGAGTGTGCAGTGGTGCCATCTCAGCTCACTGCAAACTCTTCTTCCCAGGTTCAAGTGATTCTCCTGCCTCAGCCTCCCAGTAGCTGAGATTACAGGCACTTGCCACCATGCCCAGCTAATTTTGTATTTTTAGTAGAGACAGGGTTTCACCATGTTGGCCAGACTGGTCTTGAACTCCTGACCTCAAATCATCTGCCCGTCTTGGCCTCCTAAAATGCTGGGATTACAGGCGTGAGCCACCGTGCCGGCCAATTTCCGCATTCTTTACTCCCATCTTCTTTCTCACTCCTCCCTGAGAGATGACAATGCAAATATGATTGTTGAGTATTAATGGGACTGTGTTTATAACTATAGCCATGCTTATTTAAATGTAAATCTCATATGTTCTGGATCCTTTGCCTCTTCTGTCAACATGTGGCAAAGGACAAGCCAGGATATGCCAACAGCATGTCCTGTCACTGTGCTTACTTCTCTTTCTTCTTTTCTTCTCATATAAACAGCTGGAGTATGGTAAGACCCATCATATGGATTTACTCCAATGGTAAGAAATGTGAATGCCTGTCTTAGTCAGCTCAAGCTACTATAACCAGATACGACAGACAGAGTATTTTAATCAACAGAAATTTATTTCTCATAGTGCTGGAGGCTGGGAAGTTTAAGATCAGAATGCCAGCAGATTCAGCCTCTGGTGAGGGCTCTCTTCCTTGCTTGCTGATGGCAATCTTTAATCTTTGATGGATCCTCACATATGTGTCTTCTTATAAGGGCACTAATCCTATTATGGAAGATTCATCCTGAGTTTATCTAAACATAATTAACTGCCAAAAATTCTACTTCCTAATGTCATCCCATTGCATATTAGGGTTTGTATTAGGCCTTTCTTGCATTGCTATGAAGAAATACCTGAGACTGGGTAATTTATAAAGAAAAGTTTAATTGGCTTATGATTCTATGGGCTTTACAGGAAGCATGGTGCTGACATCTCCTCAGCTTTTAGGCAGGTCTCAGAAAGCTTACAATCTTGGCAGAAGGCTAAAGAGGGAGCAGGCACATCATGTGGTGAAAGCAGGGGCAAGGGGGGTGCAGGAAGTGCCACATACGTTTATATTACTTGATGTCATGAGAACTCATTCTCACAAAGAGAGCACCAAGCCCCCAAGATCTGCCCCCAAGATTCAAACACTTCCTACCACACTCAACCTCCAGCATTGGGGATCACTATTCAACATAAGATTTGGGTGGGGACAAATATCCAAACTATATCACGGTTTCAACATGAACTTTGGAAAGACAGAAACATGTAGTTCATAACAATGTCCTTCCAAGTTTTAGCAGAGTAGGCATTGAGGAGTGTTTGGAACTAATTTTCAAGTGACATATTTTTATTTTTATGAAATTTTGCTCTTGTTTCTTTTGTTTGATAGGATTATTTATTCTTTCTCATATTTTTTATTCTAAAAAATTTTCAGCCTTTTAAAGAGTTGCAAGAATGTTATAATATACACTTGAATATTCTTTACTTCTATTCACAAGTTGCTAATGCTTTGCAATTTCCCCCCTTTCTCTGGTACTCACTGTCTCAGTCTTTGTAGAGAGATGGATGGCTGAATAGATAGAGAATATATAGATAGAAAGTTGGTGCAAAAGCAATTGCAAAAACCTTAATTACTTTTGCACCGACTTGATAGATAGATGTAGGTAGATAGACAGATAGATAGACAGATAGATACAGAGATATAGACATAATTTGTCCTAATCATCCTAAGTGCTTCAATGTGTATCTCTTAAGTTAAAGCTATTCCAATAGAGTAACAAGAGATTAATGAAATACTCCAGTTTTAAAGGTGAAAGAGAATTATTTAGAGGTCATTAAATCCAACCTTTTATTTTGCAGATTAAAAACTGGGGCACAGAAAGTTGATTTGTTTATCTTAAAGATGCAGAGCCAGTTTGTGCCAGAGTTAAATATTTTGATTCCTGAGCCTGTGCTCTGATAATTTTACCTACTTATGACTGCATAACTGAATGAAAATAATATCAATTACACTTTTGGATATCAACAATCTGTAACTTGCTCCTGCTTAAGTTATAGTGCCATCATGCTATCTTCTTATAATAAATTCATAGGCAACCTGTTAACCAAATTATGCCAAATAATTTACTGTTTCTTACAATTAAAACATAATTCTAGAACTCAGATATATTGTTTTAAAAACCTCCAATTATAAAATTGCCTTGCATCTACTATTCTTGCCACTGATGGCTTTGCTTTAGAAGCAAAGTTTAGAAGTTATGTATTACTGGTAAATACATGCCTTCTAAATTATTTAGAAGTTTAGAAGTTATGTATTACCGGTAAATTTCTTCAAATAGCACCAAATACTTTCACCCTATGCAAAAGTTCTTAAAAAGCAGAAAAGTTTGAAAAGAGCAAAGAACTACTGTTCTTTTTTTTTTTTTTTTTTTGAGATGGGAGTTTCACTCTTGTTGCCCAGGCTGGAGTGTAATGATACGATCTTGGCTCACCGCAGCCTCCACCTCCTGGGTTCAAGTGATTCTCCTGCCTCATCCTCCTGAAGAGCAGGGATTACAGACATGCCCCACCACGCTTGGCTAACTTTTGTATTTTTAGTAGAGCCAGGGTTTTTCCATGTTGGTCAGGCTGGTCTCAAACTGCCGACTTCCAGTGATCCACTTGCCTGGGTCTCCCAAAGTGCTGGGGTTACTTACAGGCGTGAGCCACCACGCTCAGCCTCTTTTGTATTTTCTATCAATTCCAAACATGTTTAATGCTTTTCTAAGAAGCTTGCTATTTTTGGAGAAAATGTATGGAGGATTTTAATACTTAATATAATAAAGGTGAAAATTATGTTTGATTTCAACTGAGTTACTTTTTAAACAGAGTAGCATAAAGACCTAGATAGGGGCATAAGAAGAGATGGCAAATTTACATATTGTTTCAAAACTAGACTACACAACTCTAGTGTTCACATGACTTTTTAATAAAATTTTTTCAAAAATTAATTCTCACCCAAGTAATAGATGTGTGTGATTTTCTATGTGCGAGTCTGGAGTCAACTCTAAATGTCTTAGGAAAGATGAAGACTGCCATGATATCCCTCACATGTGCAAGTTACTTGATATGGAAAGAAGAGGTGATCCAGGACACTAGATATTCCATCTTTAAATTAATAATCACAATGAAATAGAAGGGACTTTGTGGCCTGTGCATAGGAACGCAAGATGAAAACAAGTGCCCAATGTTGCATACGTCTGCATTCATCTCTACATAAATCCGTATGTAGAGAAGAAGGTCCTGGTAGAAGAAGTATTATTAGAGAAAAAATTAATATATATTTTTCTATTATCAGGATGTTCTGCTAATATTATGTATTTCAAAAATCAGTATGCTATATTAGCAGATTAGAGAATAAAAAGTAATTTAGCTGATTCAGTCTGTTTTATGGAGAATGAGGGGCACAAAATATCTGAGATTCATTACTCACCTAGTTAACATAACCAAAGATTCCTGGTACCACACCATTCTGAAGGCACACCCTAACTCTTTCTGAGTCTGTTAACCTCCACCTCTGTCAGTCCTATAGCATTTACTTTAATAGTCACACATTGTGTTTGTCTGTAAAAGGTATTTCTAAAAGTTGTATTTGTGAATATTTAAATTTGTTGATTCACATTTAAAAGTGAAACAGCTTCAGCCTCTGTTATGGATTTTTTCCTCTATAGATAACTTTTTGTTCCTAAATAAAGGCAAATTATTGATTAATGTGCAGAATATTAATATTAAAAATTCAGAATGAAGAAATAATTTGGCTCCAAATGTCTCACTAAATAAAAAATATTTTATAGTGCTCAGCCTGACCCAACAAAAGATCTGATTTGTTGAACCTGATCTGTAAGAAAAGTAGTAAAGCGAGATACGTTCATCAGTTTGCTCCTTTCTGCCCGTGGAAGCCGCCAAAGAAGCATCATTAAAGTCTCTCTTCTCCCTGCGATCATGTCTAAGTCAAAGTCTCCTAAAGAGCTGGAACAGCTGACGAAGCTCTTCATTGGAGGGTTGAGCTTTGAAACAACTGATGAGAGCCTGAGGAGCCATTTTGAGTAATAGGGAACGCTCACAGACTGTGTGATAATGAGAGATCCAAACACCAAGCGTTCCAGGGGCTTTAGGTTCGTCATGTATGTAACTGTGGAGGAAGTGGATGCAGCCATGAATGCAAGGCCACACAAAGTGGATGGAAGAGTTGTGGAACCAAAGAGAGCTGTCTCAAGAGAAGATTCTCAAAGACGAGGTGACCACTTAACTCTGAAAAAAATATTCATTGGTGGCATTAAAGAAGACACTGAAGAACATCACCTAAGAGATTATTTTGAACAATATGGAAAAATTGAAGTGATTGAAATCATGACTGACAGAGGGAGTGGCAAGAAAAGAGGCTTTGCCTTTGTAACCTTTGATGACCATGACTCCGTGGATAAGACTCATTCAGAAATACCATACTGTGAATGGCCACAACTGTGAAGTTAGGAAAGCCCTGTCAAAGCAAGAGATGGCTAGTGCTTTATCCAGCCAAAGAGGTCGAAGTGGTTCTGGAAACTTTGGTGGTGGTCGTGGAGGTGGTTTCGGTGGGAATGACAACTTTGGTCGTGGAGGAAACTTCAGTGGTCATGGTGGCTTTGGTGGCAGCCGTGGTGGTGATGGATATGGTGGCAGTGGAGATGGCTATAATGGATTTGGTAATGATGGAGGCAATTTTGGAGGTGGTGGAAGCTACAATGATTTTGGCAATTACAACAATCAGTCTTCAAATTTTGGACCCATGAAGGGAGGAAACTTTGGAGGCAGAAGCTCTGGCCCCTATGGTGGTGGCAGCCAATACTTTGCCAAACCACGAAACCAAGGTGGCTATGGCGGTTCCAGTAGCAGCAGTAGCTATGGCTGTGGCAGAAGATTGTAATTAGGAAACAAAGCTTAGCATGAGAGGAGAGCCAGAGAAGTGACAGGGAAGCTACAGGTTACAACAGATTTGTAAACTCAGCCAAGCACAGTGGTGGCAGGGCCTAGCTGCTACAAAGAAGACATGATTTAGACAAATACTCACGTGTATGGGCAAGAAACTCAAGGACTGTATTTGTGACTAATTGTATAACAGGTTATTTTAGTTTTTGTTCTGCGGAAAGTGTAAAGCATTCTAACAAAGGGTTTTAATGTAGATTTTTTTTTCTTTTTCTTTCTTTTTTTTTCTTTGCACCCACGCTGTTGATTGCTAAATGTAATAGTCTGATCGTGATGCTGAATAAATGTTTAAAAAAAAAAAAAAAAAGAAAGAAAAGTAGTAAAGCTAATAGTAGTAAGAGCTATTTTTTTCTCCTATTTCCTTCTTTCTTCCCTTCCTTTCTTTTCTTGCTTTCTAAGGACAAACATTTTGCACCTGCCCTTCCGTAGTCAGTGGAATGGGATTATAGAAAAAGAGATAGAGCATGTCTGAGCTCATGAAACTTACAACCTACCGTGGGATATGGACAATAAGCAAGAAAATAGATGGTAGATATCAACAATATAATTACAGGTTGTAAAAAGTTCTAATAAAGAAATAAGGCAAAAGAAGATGACAGAGAGTAACTGATAGAAATCAACTTTGGCTAGAAGATCAGAGAATTCTTTGAATAGATGATATATGCAAGGAGCCTGAAAGATAAGGAGCTACTCTGAAAGGCTGGAAACAAAACTGGAGGAAGAAGCAGATGCTGAGATAGGAAAGGGATTGTGTATCTCATGGACAGTAGATGGCCAGTGTGTCTGGATCACAGTGAGCATGAGGAAGAGTGCTATGGAAAGCTGAGTGTGAAAGGTGATGCAGAGTTTGGGAGGCCAGTGTAACAATTTTTGGTTTTATTCTTGGTACAATGTGAAGCTATTAGAAGACTCTAATTAGAGAAGTCTACATGGCATGCTTTATGTTTCAGAGAGATCATACTGGCTGCTGTGTGGAGAATAGAAGCTGAAGAAGAAGGCAGATGAATCAGAACGCTATTAATGTGATCAGAGAACAATGGTGGTCTTAGAAAAAAGTGAGAATACCTCAATATTACACCACTGAATAAAGAACATGCAATTATATAATACTTTCATTAGGGAAAGAAATACATAGATAGCCTCAAACACATAGATAATAGTAAAATGTGGTAAAAATAATTAGAATGTAGTGAAACTTGTGTTTATTACTTTTTAAAATATAATTTATTTAGTCATAACTTTATTTAACAGCTAACTCACAAAACTCCTAAAAAATATAATAAATAGGGGCTGGGAATGGTGTAATCCCAGCAATTTGGGAGGCTGAGGCAGGTGGATCACTTGATATCAGGAGTTCGAGACAAGCCTGGCCAACATGGTGAAACCTGTCTCTACTAAAAACACAAAAATTAGCCAGACAGGCGGTGTGTGCTGGTAGTCCCAGCTACTCAGGGGGCTGAAACAGGAGAATCACGTGAATCTGGGAGACGTGAATCTGGGAGATGCAGTGAGCCAAGATCGGGCCACTGCACTCCAGCCTGGGAGACAGGTGAGACTTCATCATAAATAAACAAATAAGGTAAAACTGTCTTGTGCAATTGTAAGTTGATCTCTGTTCATTACAGAATGTTTTTCCTCTGCTTTTTATCATGAATCTTGCTTCTTTGAAGAGTCTGCGATTTCTTGGAAGTAAAAGAAAATCATCTGATCGGAAGTAAAAGAAATTTTATTACCTTCAGTTTAAGGAAATACAGATGCTTTCAGGCACATTCAGTGGTGGTACTAATCCTCAGAATTAAAACTTTACCATGCTGAGGCTTAATGCGATCTAATTTTATCTAGGTTGATAGAAATTATAACACCTTCACCCCTTTTAAATATAAATATATATGTGCTGTAGATTGATACATTCTATAATAACAAGATATTCAGAAGATTGTTAAATTTTTAAAAACATGGATAATCAGTGAATATGCTTAAATGTAACTTTTATCAAACCACAGATTCACAATTTTATTCTGATAATAAATTCATAAATCTACTTATTTTATCATTTGTTTTTATAGAGCTTCTAGCTATTTCATATATATAGGTGCTAAATACATTTTGTATGAAGACAGAATATTGGCTTCATTTTTAGTTCTTGTGGTACACAGCGCTTATACAGTACACATGCCAGATGCTAGGTAAATGTTTATAAAATGACTGTGTTTTCTGAATTCCATTTGAAACCCTACATACAAAATAGTTCATAGACAATACTCGGATCCTTAATCACATTGGATTATTTCACCAATGATGAAACAAATAGAATGTTCTCATTTCAGAAAAAAAAAAAATCAAGAAATACTATCCTCATTCTATGTTACAGTAAAATCAATTTTCAAATAGCACCTCTTCAATTATTAATTAATGATGCCTAGTCATGAAGTACAGACCTATAACTAATATTATTGCTGTGAGAAAGCAGTGTTTGCTTCATATAATTTTCTAGTGACACTCTGGTTTTAAGATTGTCCCTAACCATTAAAATATGTTTAATAATTATTCTACAGATTTTTTTTTTGAGATGTAGTCTCACTGTCACCCAGCCTGAGTCTAGCAGTGCAATCTGGGCACACTGCAACCTCCACCTCGTGGGTTCAAGCAATTTTCCTGCCTCAGCCTCCCGAGTAGTTGAGACTATAGGCACACACCACCATGCTCAGCTAATTCTTTATATTTTTAGTAGAGACAAGGTTTCACCATATTGGCCAGGCTGGTCTTGAACTCCTGACCTCAACATCCACCCACCTCAGCCTCCAAAAGTGCTAGGATTACAGGCATGTGCCACCATGCCCAACCCAGATTTGTTTTTGCATTATAAATTTTAATTTGCAAATAGATATAAAAATAATTGGCTATTCCAATGCCTTATTTAAAGTATTATAATTCAGAGGCTACTTTCATTACATTCATTTTTAAAGATAATCTTTCACAATTAATTTATAACTTACATGAGGTCCCTTAGATATTTAGAATTTTTTTTAACATTTAAATGGTTATTATTAATAATTTAAAATTACTTAAAATGTGTGTTCAGTGAATTTTTAAAAACATTTTAATAGATATATAACATTATAACAGACTTAATTTATTCATCTCTCTGGTGAGTCATCTCAAATTAGTCATATTTCCTCTAGTGATAATTACAAATTTTGGAAACTGCTTAGCTATATTTTATGATTAATTACCTGCAGTAAGTTAAAAGTATGTTACAATAGAAAAACATTTAAATATGAAGAAAACACCTATATGTTTCATACTTTTAATATTGTACTTCACACTTTAATAAAAACAATGAACATACATAAATGTCTATGTTTGTGTAGATGAATGAAATATAAGTATCTGCATCACAATTGAATGCAAAATTATGAAATTATAGGTATATATTTAAATAACATCTTTTTTTTAGAAGGGAAGACTTTTTTATGGTTGATCCTTCTTACATGGTAAAATATTTCTAAACAATGCTTTCACATGCCTTGAGTAGTTAATATTAATACTAAATGAGAGAATTTGCACCTAATAGAAGTGTTTCCTTTTCCTTTACATGATTTTTTAAATAATGCCTTAAAAATGAATGAGTTGTGAAGGCAATTCTGGAATGCCCAGCTCAAGCCATGGCAGAGTGCAAGCTGTTGGTGACACTGCTAAGAACCGGAAGTAGATACAGAGTTTCCCTTCCAGATCCCACAATGATAAGCACGGCCAAGGGAGTCCTACCCTCACAGGGTGAAGTGTTCAGTTGTCACAGACAAAAATCTTGGATCTAGCAATTGGCAATTAGCAAACTTAGGTAATGAAGAAAGAAAGTATTCTTAAAACATGGGCATAGAAAAGAAAGAACATATTGACAGTCTTGTTGCAAGAGATCAAAAATCAACATCTTACTTCTGAAAAAGGGAAAGAAGACAAGAAAACTGATGAGGAACTGGAGTTTCAATATCAGCCAGGTGTCAATAGTCAGTTTTCAGGAAGACACAGATGACATTGTGAATTTGGCTTCAGTGAAGTACATCATGATGAAGAAGGCAATACAGCTGGAGAGGCTGCTGCTGCTGCTGATGATGATGATGGGAGGATTCATGTGACTCTGAAAATCCAGATGACACTGAAAATGACTCAGTCAGGAAAAGAAGAATCTGTTGCAGGAGTCCAAGCTACTGGGCACCCTGAGGAAATGGAGGATGCCCGAAAAAAAAAAAAAAAAGAAAAGGATGCCAAAAAAATTATAAAATGATCTGTAGGCCAGGCATGGTGACTCAGGCCTGTAACCCAGCATTTTGGGAGGTCAAGGCAGGCAAATTACGAGATCAGGAGTTCGAGATCAGCCTGGCCAACATGGTGAAACCCCATCTCTACTAAAAATACAAAAATTAGCAGGGTGTGGTAGAGGGTACCTGTAATCCCTGCTACTCAGGAGGCTGAGGCAGAAGAATTGCTTGAACATGGGAGTGGGAGGTTGTAGTGGGCCAAGACCAAGCCATTGCACTCCAGCCCTGGCAGCCACCATTGCTGAGGCAGTTCTAACTATACCCGTATAAACAGGACTACAGGGAAGTTCACATGGCAGCTGGGCAGAGCCCATAGCAGCTCAGCAAAGCCTCTACAGGCAGACAGTGACTAGGCTGCCTCCTCACTGGGCAGGGCAGCCTTGAAAAAGAGCAGCAGCATGACAGAAACTTATAAATAAAAACCCTAATTCCCTGGGACAGAGCACCTGGGAAACAAAAAAAGGAGGTTTATGACTTCTGCTGCAGCAGACTTAAACATACCTGCCCAGCAGCTCTGAATGAACAATGGAGCTCACAGCTCAGTGCTTGAGCTCCTACAAAGGATGGACTTTCTCCTCAAGCAGCTTCCTGACCCTCATATATCAAAAGAGTCACCTCATAAAGGAAAGCTCAGTCTGACATCTGGTGGGTATCCTTCTGGGACAAAGATAGCAGAAGAAACTGGCAGCAACCCTTACTGTTCTGATGCCACTGCAGGTGATCCCCAAGCAAGCAGGGCCTGGAGTGGACCTCAGCAGTCCTACAGCAGAGGGGCCTGAAAGTTAGAAGGAAAACTAAGAAACAGAAAGATACAACTTCATCATCAACAAACTGGATGTCCACTCAGACCCAGTCTGAAATCCAACAACTACAAAGACGACAGGTGGATAAATCCACAAAGATGGGAAGAAACCAGCACAAAAAGGATGAAAACACTCAAAAACAGAATTACTCTCCTCCTACAAGGGATCACAACTCCTCACCAGCAAGGAACAAGGCTGGATGAAGAATGAGTGTGATGAATTGACAGAAACAGGCTTCAGAAGGTGGTTAATAAGAAACTCTGCTGAGCTAAAAGAACATGTTCTAACCCAATGCAAAGAAACTAAGAACACTGAAAAAGGATTTGACAAAATGCTAACTAGAATAAACAATTTAGAGAAGACTATGAGTGAATTGATGGAGCTGAAAAACACAACAAGAGAACTTTGTGAAGCATGCACAAGTTTCAACAGCCGAATTGACCAAGCAGAAGAAAGGATATCAGAGGTTGAAGACCAACTCAATAAAATACAATGAGAAGGCAAGATTAGAGAAAAAAGGGTAAAAAGGAATGAATAAAGTCTCCAAGAAATATGGGACTATGTGAAAAGACCTGATCTACATTTGATAGGTGTACCTGAATGTGATGCAGAGAACAAATTCAAGCTGGAAAATGTGCTTCAGGATATTATCCAGGAAAACTTCCCCAACCTAGCAAGGCAGGCCAATATTCAAGTCCAGGAAATACAGAGAACACCACAAAGATATTCAAGAAGAGCAACCCCAAGGCACATAATTGTAAGATTCACCAGGGTTGAAATTAAGGAGAAAATGCTAAGGGCAGCCAGAGAGAAAGGTCGGGTTACCCACAAAGGGAAGCCCATCAGACTCACAGCAGATCTCTTAGCAGAAACCCTACAAGCCAAAAGAGAGTGGGGGCCAATATTCAACATCCTTAAAGAAAAGAACTTTCAATCCAGAATTTCATCTCCAGCCAAACTAAGCTTCATAAGTGAAGGAGAAATAAAATCCTTTATGAGCAAACAAGTACTCAGAGATTTCATCACCACCAGGCCTGCTTTACAAGAGCTCCTGAAAAAATCACTAAACATAGAAAGGAACAACCAGTACCAGCCACTCCAAAAACATACCAAATAGTAAAGAGCATCGACACAATGAAGAAACTGCATCAACTAATGAGCAAAACAGCCAGCTAGCATCAAAATGGCAGGATCAAATTCACACATAACAATATTAAGCCTAAATGTAAATGGGCTAAATGCCCCAATCAAAAGACACAGACTGCAAATTGGATAAAAAGACAAAACTCATTGGTGTGCTGTATCCAGGAAACCCATCTCACATGCAAGGATACACAAATGCTCAAAATAAAAGTATGGAGGAATATTTACCAAGCAAATGGAGAGTGAATAAAAGCAGGAGTTGCAATTCTCGTCTCTGATAAAACAGACTTTAAAGCAACAAAGATCAAAAGAGACAAAGAAGGACATTACATAATGGTAAAAGGATCAATGCAACAAGAAGAGCTAATGATCCTAAATATATACGCACCCAATACAGGAGCACCCAGATACATAAAGCAAGCTCTTAATGACTTACAAAGAGACTTAGACACCCACACAATAACAGTGGGAGACTTTAACACCCCATTGTCAATATTAGACAAATCAATGAGACAGAAAATTAACAAGGATATCCAGGACTTGAACTCAAGCCTGGACCAAGCAAACCTAATAGACATTTACAGAACTCTCCACCCCAAACCCACAGAATATACATTCTTCTCAGCACCACATCATACCTACTCTAAAATTGACAACAGAATTGGAAGTAAATCACTCCTCAGCAAATACAAAAGAATCGAAATAATAACAAAAAGTCTCTCAGACCACAGTGCAATCAAGTTAGAACTCAGAATTCAGAAACTAATTCAGAACCACACAGCTTCATGGAAACTGAACAACTGGCTTTTGAATGTTGACTGGATAAACAATGAAATGAAGACAGAAATAAAGATGTTCTTCAAAACCAACAAGAATGAAGACACAATGTACCAGAATCTCTGGGACACATTTAAAGCAGTGTCTAGAGGAAAATATATAGCTATAAATGCCAACATGAGAAACAAGGAAAGATCTAAAATCGACACCCTGTGGTCAAAATTGAAGGAGCTAGAGGAGCAAGATCAAAAAAACTCAAAACCTAGTAGAAGACAAGAAATAACTAAGATAAGAGCAGAACTGAAGGAGATAAAGACACAAAAAACCCTTCAAAAAGAATCAATAAATCCAGGAGCTGGTTTTTTGAAAAGATCAACAAAATAGACAGACCAATAGCCAGATTAATAAAAAAGAAATGAGAGAATAATCAAAGAGGTGCAATAAAAGACAATAAAGGGGATATCACCACAGATTCCACAGAAATACAAACCATCATCAGATATTATTACAAACAACTCTATGTACATAAACTAATAAACCTGGAATAAATGGATAAATTCCTGGACACTTGCCTCCTCCCAAGCCTAAACCAGGAAGGAATAAAAACCCTGAAGGACAATAACAAGGGCAAAAGCTGAGGCAGCAATTAATGGCCTACCACCAAAAAAAAGCCCAGATCCAGACGGGTTCATAGCCGAATTCTACCAGACATACAAAGAGGAGCTGGTACCATTGCTTCTGAAACTATTCCAAACAATCAAAAAAGAGGTAATTCTTCCCAAATCATTTTATGAGACCAACATCATCCTGATGCCAAAACCCAGCAGCGACTCAGCAAGAAAAGAAAACTTCAGGCCAATATCCATGATGAACATAGATGCAAAATCTTCAATAAAATACTGGCACACCTATTGCAACAGCACCTCAAAAAGCTTATCCACCATGAACAAGTAGGCTTCATCCCAGGGATGCAAGGCTGGTTCAACATATGCAAATCTATAAACATAATTCACCAGCTAAACAGAACCAAAGACAAAAACCACATGATTATCTCAATTGATGCAGAGAAGGCATTTGACAAAATTCAACAGCTCTTTATGCTAAAAACTCTCAATAAACTAGGTATTGATGGAATGTATCTCAAAATAATAAAAGCTATTTACGACAAACCAACAGCCAATATCATGCTGAATGGGCAAAAACTGGAAGCATTCCCTTTGAAATCTGGCACTAAAGAAGGATGTCCTCTCTCACCACTCCTATTCAATATAGTATTGGAAGTTCTAGCCAGAGCAAGAAAAAGAAAAAATGGTATTCAATAAGAAGGGAGGAAGTCAAATTGTCTCTATTTGCAAACGACATGATTGTATATCTAGAAGACCCCATCGTCTCAGCCTCAAATCTCCTGAAACTGATAAGCAACTTCAGCAAAGTCTCAGGATACAAAATCAATGTGCAGAAATCATAGGCTTTCCAATACACCAATAACAGACTTAAAGAGAGCCAAATCAAGAATGAACTGCCATTCACAATTGATACAAAGAGAATAAAATACCTAGGAACAACTAACAAGGAACATAAAGGACCTCTTCAAGAAGAACTACAAACCCCTGCTCAACGAAATAAGAGAGGAAACAAACAGATGGAGAAACATTCCATGCTCATAGTTAGGAAGAATCAGTATTGTGAAAATGGCCATACTGCCCAAAGTAATTTACACATTCAACGTTATCCCCATCAGGCTACCTATGACCGTCACAGAACTGGAAAAAACCACCTTAAACTTCATATGGAACCAAAAGATAGCCCGCATAGCCAAGTCAATTCTAAGCAAAAAGAACAAAGCTGGAGGCAACACACTACTGGACTTCAAACTATACTACAAGGCTACAGTAATCAAAAGAGCATGGTACTGGTACCAAAACAGAGATATAGACCAATGGAACAGAACAGAGGCCTCGGAGGAAACACCACACATCTACAACCATCTGATCTTTGACAAAACTCACAAAAACAAGCAATGGGGAAAGGATTCCCTGTTTAATAAATGGTGTTGGGAAAACTGGCTAGCCATGTGCAGAAAGCAGAAACTGGATGCCTTCCTGACAGCTTACACTAAAATTAACTCCAGATGGATTAAACACTTAAACATAAGACCTAACACCATAAAAACCCTAGAAGAAAATGTAGGCATAACCATTCAGGGCATAGGCATAGGCAAGGACTTCATGACCAAAACACCAAAAGCATTGGCAACAAAAGCCAAAATAGACACATGGAACCTAATCAAACTCCACAGCTTCTGCACAACAAAAGAAACAGTCATTAGAGTGAATTGGCAACCAACAGAATGGGTAAAAAATTTTGTAATCTACCCATCTGACAAAGGGCTGCTATCCAGAATCTACAAAGAACTAAAACAGATTTACAAGAAAAAAGCAAACAAGCCCATTCAAAAATGGGCAAAGATATGAACAGACACCTTTCTAAAGAAGACATATATCAGGCCAACAAACATATGAAAAAAAGGTCATCATCCCTGGTCATTAGAGAAATGCAAATCAAAACTACATTCAGATACCATCTCACGCCAGGTAGAATGGTGATCATTAAAAAATCTGGAGACAACAGATGCTGGAGAGGATGTGGAGAAATAGGAATGCTTTTACACTGTTGGTGGGAGTGTAAATTAGTTCAACCATTGTGGAAGACAGTGTGGCAATTCCTCAAGGACCTAGAAATAGAAATTCCATTTGACCCAGCAATCCCATTACTGGGTATATACCCAAAGGATTATAAACCGTTCTACTATAAAGACACGTGCACACGAATGTTCATTGCAGCACAGTTTACAATAGCAAAGACCTGGAACCAACCCAAATGCCCATCAATGGACAGGGAAAATGTGGCACATATACACCATGGAATACTATGCAGCCATAAAAAACGATGAGTTGTGTCCTTTGTAGGGACATGGATGAACCTGGAAACCATCATTCTCAGCAAACTGACACAAGAACAGAATATCAAACACCATATGTTCTTACTCGTAGGTGGGTGTTGAACAATGAGAACACATGCACACAGGGAGGGGAGCATCACACAGTGGGGTCTGTTGGGGGGCGGGAAACAGGGGAGCGACAGCGGCGGGTTGGGGAGTTGGGGAGAGATAGCATGGGGAGAAATGCCAGATATAGGTGATGGGGAGGAAGGCAGCAAGTCACACTGCCATGTGTGTACTTATGCAACAATCTTGCATGTTCTTCACATGTGCCCAAAACCTAAAACGCAATAAAAAAAGAAATAAATTTTAAAAAATGGCCGGGTGCGGTGGCTCATGCCTGTAATCCCAGAACTTTGAGAGGCCGAGG
>NW_022436947.1:16095932-16127870 GCF_009761245.1 Sapajus apella
AAAAAAAAAAAAAAAAAAAAAAAAAAAAAAAATGATGTGTATTAAGTCCAGTAGTTCATGACTCCACTCATAACTCTTTGTATTCAAAATTAGCCTTAATGTTATAATACACAGTGGAGCATCGCTTATAGGCACAGACCTTTGTGCCTATAATATTAAAAGGCCTTTTAAAATAATTACAAAGTATGTTTGCTTTCAGATGCCATTGATAAAACTTTTATGAACATGACTATCACAATTTTTATAAAGAGTAATAGTGGAGCATGGGGGACCAGGGGCAGGACAGCAGGGGTTGGGGGAATGGGGAAGGGATAACATTAGGAGAAATACCTAATGTAGATGACAGGGGGATGGATGCAGCAAACCACCATGGGACATGTATACCTATGTAACAAAAACAAACCTGCACGTTCTGCACATGTACCCCAGAACTTAAAGTATAATTTAAAAAAGATGAAGCAAAATTAAAAAAAAAAAAAAGAGTAGTAGCACACGGTGGGGGGATAGGGGAGGGATAGCATTAGTAGAAATACTTGATGTAGATGACAGGTTGTTGGGTGGAGCAAACCACCATGGGACGTGTATACCTAGGTAACAAACCTACACGTTCTGCACACGTACCCTAGAACTGAAAGTATAATAAAAAAAGAGCATTAGTTATATAAAAAAGAAACAAATACAAAACTCAACTTCCAAAAAATGTACTTCAATACCACATAAATTTAAAAGACTACACGTATATAGTCATATTAACAATACAAGCTTAATTACTAAATCAAACATGGAAACAAGACCAACTTTTCTGAAATTACTAGAAAATTGCAACATCACTGGTCAAATAGAATTAAATATAGATAAACTGGGGAAATTCATTGACCATAGAAACACTGATAGTATTAATGATTTATTCACCTTTATGTGTGTTTTCAGTAGTTCTAAAAAAAATTAGCTGATATACATTAAACCCATGCTTGGGAGATAAACAGGTTTAATTAAAAATAGATTTTAGGATGAAAAAATAGTCTGATGATAAAATTTATTTTTTAAAAGATACTGATATATGACAGAAATCATTTTTAAGGAAATATTAGTGAAATGCTAATAATAAATACAAATAAGTCTACCTCTAATATAAAATTTGCTTTTATTTAATACCTAGGAATGTCTTCCTATTTATTATCACTATATTTATTAAATGTACTGAGTTTATTTTCATTAATATAAGATATATTGTTTATAACAGAAACTCATTTATATCTAATTCTGTTAGTTTTTGAAGTAGTTTAGGCTCTTAGTAAAGACCCTCAGGAGTAATTGTCCACAGCACAAGACTATTATGCCATCCATTATGTTTAATAAGACACATGACAAAAGTATCAATTATGCCCCAAATCAGTGTTGAGATCAGTTAAGGAAACCAGCTTAGCAACTTTCCCCATAATGCATGTCTCCAGACAACACTCTATCTAAGTAGCAAATACTTGCTGTAACTTATTGGTATTTACAGAATCCAATAAGCATTGGATTCTGTGATTCCATTTTGTTTTCTGGAGTACATATAAATTAGGTAAATCAGCACTAAGATGACACATGGCCAGTCATGAATAAAAATAATAAAATTAGATGTAGCAACATTTTGTAACAACTTAAAATCAACCTCCAATGCAGCAATTTTCTTTGCTTGTATTTTCAAGACCGCCATCCACTCCTGCTTTTAACTGTTTTCTTTAGGACTTCATTATGTTCTTTGGGAGACTGTTTCACATTCTATTAGTTACAGTCAATTTCATCGCATCACTTGAGGTATAAATGCCCTCAGTTCTCTGCACCTCTTAAAACTACATCTCTTCCTTCTTGGTATTTAATAACCTGCAGCTTGTCACTTGAATTAGGGAATAATTTTAACTTTTCTGCCCAAATATTCTTAAGCGGAGAAAACTCTATTTGTCCATTTTAAATTCTATATTGTATGAAGATAAGCTGCATATCTACCTTATAACAGAAAATTTTCGAAAACTTAGTAATAGGGCAAATAATGTGGGTCAGTCATGCATCCTTTCAGTTTTATACAAAGGCAAAAGCTACGCAAGCATTGTCCAGGAGAATGTGCCTGTTTCATTTTACTATTAATGGTCACAGACTTAGTTACTTGCTAATTTTGCAGATTATGTCTGATAAAGGTGGAAACGACTTGTCTGCTAGACCCTCAAAATTGATAAACTACTCAAAATTAAAGAGTTTTACATCCAACTCAGCAATCTTATACTAAATTTTATTTGATAAATTGACTACAAATACCCTAAATTCTTAAGTGCATTTTGAACCAGTAGTAACATCTTACAGGTCCCTTAACTGTCCCATAATAAATGAGTTAAATGAAATATTATATTTTATATTTGCCTGAAGGATATGATTTTGCTTCTTTTGAAAATTATATTTTTACCTAAGCAATAATTAAAATCCCCTCAAGTAGTATGAGTAGTACATTAAAGCCACAGAGCCTATCCAGATTCTTACTAACATAATCAAACACTGATCTAAAGCTCTATTATTAGCATTGCAGTGGGAGGAAGCTGATAGAATTGCCTCTGATATATATCTTACTTTTCCTTAATCATTGTCTTTCAAGTATTTTACAGTTGGCAATATGCTAGATGAATGAGTTTAAAAAATCTGTCATTTCAGTAAAATGGTAGAGTATAACATCATTAAATGCATTTGCAGTCCTACGATTTTGTAAAAAATGATTTTACAAAATAATTTAGGTACATTTTATTTAAATGTGTATCACATGCCAATGCCAACATACAGGTTATTTAATAAAATTCTCAGGGTCATATTTAAGAATTTGTTAAATACTTCAGATATTTAAATAAATGAATATCCTCAGATATTTACAATTATACATATCAAGCCAGTTGTAATTTTTGTTAAGAAAATTATATATTTTTTTCCATTTATTTATTATATTGCATTCTAGGTTTTGGGTGCATGTGAAGAACATGCAAGATTGTTGCATAGGTACACACGTGGCAGTGTGATTTGCTGCCTTCCTCCCCATCACCTACATCTGGCATCTCTCCCCTTGCTATCTCTTCCCAACTCCCACCGTCCCTCCCCTATTTCCCCCCAACTGACCCCAGTGTGTAGTGCTCCCCTCCCTGTGTCCATGTGTTCTCATAGTTCAACACCCGCCTATGAGTGAGAACATGCAGTGTTTGATCTTCTGCTCTTGTGTCAGTTTGCTGAGAATTATGGTTTCCAGGTTCATCCATGTCCCTACAAAGGACACAAACTCATCATTTTTTATGGTTGCATAATATTCCATGGTGTATATGTGCCACATTTTCCCTGTCCAGTCTATCATGGAACAAACTTCCATTCACAATTGCCACAAAGAGAATAAAATACCTAGGAATACAACTAACAAGGAACATAAAGGACCTCTTCAAGGAGAACTACAAGCCACTGCTCAATGAAATAAGAGAGGACACAAACAGATGGGAGAAACATTCCATGTTCATGGTTAGGAAGAATCGATATCGTGAAAATGGCCATACTACCCAAAGTAATTTACAGATTCAACGCTATCCTCATCAAGCTACCTATGACCTTCTTCACAGAAATGGAAAAAAATCACCTTAAACTTCATATGGAACCAAAAGAGAGCCCGCAATAGCCAAGTCAATTCTAAGCAAAAAGAACAAAGCGGGAGGCATCACATTACCAGACTTCAAAATATACTACAAAGCTACAGTAATCAAAACAGCATGGTACTGGTACCAAAACAGAGATGTAGACCAATGGAACAGAACAGAGGTCTCGGAGGCAACACAACATATCTACAACGATCTGATCTTTGACAAACCAGACAAAAACAATCAACGGGGAAAGGATTCCTTGTTAAATAAATGGTGTTGGGAAAACTGGCTAGCCATGTGCAGAAAGCAGAAACTGGACCCCTTCCTGATACCTTACACTAAAATTAACTCCAGATGGATTAAAGACTTAAACATAAGACCTAACACAATAAAAACCCTAGAAGAAAATCTAGGCAAAACCATTCAGGACATAGGTGTAGGCAAAGACTTCATGACCAAAACACCAAAAGCATTGACAACAAAAGCCAAAATAGACAAATGGACCTAATCAAACTCCACAGTTTCTGCACAGCAAAAGAAACAGTCATTAGAGTGAATCGCCAACCAACAGAATGGGAAAAAAATTTTGCAGTTTACCCATCTGACAAAGGGCTGCTATCCAGAATTTACAAAGAACTAAAACAGATTTACAAGAAAAAAACAAACAAGCCCATTCAAAAGTGGGCAAAGGATATGAACAGATACTTTACAAAAGACATACAAGAAAATTATATTCTTTATCACTTCTACAAAAAGATGTTTCTAATACAGCATCAATATGTAGATTGTTATACTCCACCTTGATTGTGTGCCATTATATTTATCTGTTCAAAAATGTTATTTTTGCAGTAAAGAACATAGAAACGTAGAAAAATACAAAGTATGTATTAGCAGATGAAATGAACTCAAGTGAAAAATAAGGCAACAAAATGTGGGACTGCACAAACTATATTAAGTTCATAATTATTTATATTACTTGCCACAAAAATAGCAAATATAAATATTATCCATAGAAGCAAACATGAACTATTGAGAGAAGTTGAATAGTACCATTTACTTTGAACTCATCAAAAATTTAAAATCTCCATCCATATCATTACTATTTATACCAATATACAATTTATCTTGCTTATAAATAGTTGCTATAGGTATCCACAATTTATTCATATATTAGTTGATGACCTAAATGTTGTCTTTAGGCTCCTTATATAAACTTCTGTTCATTTGGGTTATTTATTTGAGATAGAACATTTTTAAAAAACATCATCTATTTGATTTTTGTCTGTATATTGCTTCAGAGAAATCATTTCCAGATGCCTGGAGATATAAAATATACTAAAAAAATATTATCATAATTCCATTTCAGATATAGAAGGATCAGAATAAATAGAAGCCATTTCCTTCAGTTCCTTTCCCAATGTCAACTAGGCAGCCAAACGCACCAGAATGTGGCTTAAAATTAATGAAACTTTTAGAAATAAGGCTGCAAATAAGGCTCTCAGCTCACTCTCAAATCTCCGAGTATATTGTATTCCTGTGATTAAATGTCTACCAAGCTAATTTAATTGCACTCTAGGCCTTAAATTATCTGTGTAGGTAATTTAGTAGAGAAATGATTATATTCTTCTCCAAGTGACATAAATGCAGCTAAACAATTTTTTTTCTAGGAATGTTTCAAATTTTTCTTTCTTCCATGTGCTACAAATATCTGTGATCCTGTGAACTGGCTGATAGTAATATATATCAACAATAGGATTAATTTTATATAAGGTGTGGTTGTAAAAATAGATACAGAGAAATCAAAGTTTGTTTGAATTGAAAATTGTATTAAACAAGGAAAGGAGTAGAGCTTCAGAGATTATGAGCAAGCTATGGAAATAATACTCAAATTTTCATTTCTTGGTAAGTTTTATTCTTAATATTTTTCAGTGAAGCGTAGCATACACACAGAATATGTTCAATTCATATGAGCAGGGTTCAAATCGTTATCTCAAAATAAGTATACAAAGATGATTATCACCAAAGTCAAGAAAAATAGCTAGTATTGCAGCCACACCAGAAGCCTCCCTCATGCCCTTTCTTTGTCACTAAAGGTATTTTCTCTGTGAATTATAATAGACTTGATTAATTTTTCCTATTTTTAAACTTTAAATAAATGAAGCATACAGTATACGATGTTGGCTGGTTTCTTTCACTGAATATATGTTTGTGGAATAGATTTATACTATTGATTTACCAGCAGTTATTTCATGTTTCTTGTCATATATTATTCTAAGATATAAATATGCCACACCTTATTTATTCATCCACTAACAATAGACATTTTGGAGGTTTCCACTTGGAGCTAGTGAAAATAATGCTGCTTTTAGCAAACATAGACAAACAAGACCACATCAAACTCAAAAACTTCTGTGCATCAAAAGAAACAGTCAACAGAGTAAAAGGGCGATCTACAAAGAAAAAATATTTGCAAATCATATATCTGATAAGAGATTAATATCCAGAATTTATAAGGAACTTCTGCAACTTAACAACAATAAAAGTTGATTAAAAATGAGCAAAGAATGTGAATCAGCAATATCTAAAAGATATACAAATAGTTAATAAATATAAAGATGTTTAACATTACTAATTGTCGGAGAAACAAAATCAAAACAACAATGAGGTTATAATGTCACATCTATTAGGATGGCTGCTATCAAAAAATAAATAAATGAAAAGAAAGGACAAGCATTAGCAAGGATGTGGAGAAGCTGAAACCCTTGTGCACTATTGGTCGGAATGTAAAATGGTTTTGTGACTATAAAGAATAGTATAGAAGCTCCATGTGATCTGGCAATACCACTTCTGGGTATTTACCAAAAGAATTCAAAGCAGGATGTCCAAGTTATAATTGCAAATCCATATTCATAGCATTATCATTCACAAAAGAGGTGGAAGCAAATCAAATGTTCATCAACAGTTGAATACACAAAGAAAATGTGATATGTTCACACAATAGATTACTTGGCCTTATAAAGAAAATAAATCCTATCATATGCCACAATAGGACCAAACTTAATCATATTATGCTAAGCAAATTAAGGTAGTCACAAAAAGACAAATACTATATGGTTCTACTCCTACAAAATATTTGAATTAGTCAGAGGGATAGAAATAGCAGAAAGGTAGTTGCCAAGCATCGGGGGAGGGATATATGGAAGAGTGTTTAATGGGGATGGAGTTTCAGATGAAAAATTTTTAGAGATCAGTTGCTCAAAAATCTAAATATAGTTCATACTTTGAACTGTACACTTAAAAATGGTTATCATGGTAAATTTAATGTTATTTCACCACAGTAAAAATATATAAAAAATGATGCTTCTCTGACATTTTTGTGCATGTCCTTTGGCGCACATATGTACACATTTGTTGAGAATATACTTTGGAATGGAATTCTTAGGTTATAGAGTGCATACATATTAAGCTTTAGAAAGATTTAACAAGTTATTGTCTCATTAGAAATAGGATTGCTCTACATTACTATGAGTACTTAGTACTATTAGTATTTTTAATTTCAGTCATTATGGTTGATATGCAGGCTATTGTACTGAGATTTCATTTATTTGCTGTGGAATGAAGTTAAGCATATTATAATGTATTTATTGGCCATTTGGAGATCCTCTTGTGCGAAGTTTGTTTAGTTCTCTCATACATTTTTCTATTGGACCATCTGTCCAATTTTTATTCATTTGGAGGAGCTCTTAATGTATATTGAACATGAAACTTCTAACCATTACATACATTGAAAATATATTTACCTACTGAAATATAGGAGGTATATTTCACTTGACTTCTTCCTCTCTTAATAATAGTATCTTTTGATAAATGGGAATTCTCAATTTTAATGAAAGCATTACTAATATTTTTGTTAGTATTGTTTATGTCCTGTATTGTAATCATTCATAAAAATATTTGTTATTATCTTTAAGAAGCCTTATTATTTATCATTTATATTTAGATACAGAATTGACCTGGAATTGAAATTTGTCTAGTGTGTCAACTACTGATTGAGGATTTTCCTCTGTTTTTATATGTACATTAGACCCAGCACTATTCACGGGGAAAAACCACTCTTGTCCTATAATTTGCAGGTACATCTTTATCATAAATAAAGTCACTGCACATGTGTACACCTATTCCTGTAGTCTATTCTATTAGATTATTTGTCTGTCATTGTGCCAATCATCATTTAGTTAAAATAAACATTGATATTCAAATTTGCCCTATTTTAGGATAATCACAGCTACTTTTAGTTTTTAAATTTTTAATATAAATTTAGTCATGTACATTTACATAAACATAACTGATAGAATATTGGTTGATATTATGCAGAACCTTTATGTTTTCTACCAAATCAATGTGTAGCAGAGAATGCTAAACAATTTGTTAAAAAAGGACCAAAATTTAAGCGAGAATATAATGCCATTCTCATACCTTATTCAAAAGATGAGTTCCAATAATAGGCAGTAAGTGTCAAAAAGAGATAACACCTCAGAACTTTTGGATCCCTTACTCTCTGGTAATAATAAATATTCATGCCTACCTACTTGATTTGTTCCACATTCCTCCTTATTGAACAAGAATACTTGGATGCAGTTCAAAGAACACCATTAGATACACGAGATCTAGATTCTGGTCCCAAATCTGTCATTCTGAGGTGTGTAACTTGAAAATTTGTTGAGTCTCACTGGATTTTATTCCTGTCAAAAGTAAAATTAACCAGGTAAATTTTATTATTTCTAAGACTGTTTCCTTCTGTTAAAAAAAATATTATTTTAAAAGAATCTTTGGCTTTAAGGATTTTTCAATTAAAAGTTTATGGACATGGAGTTCCACACCTCCCCTTAGGGTATAGAAACACACAAAGGAACAATATTTTACCCTAGCAAAATATATAAAGCTGGATAAATTATAATATATATACACACAGGAGGTATGTAAGTGACTACACCTGGGGAACAGGCTCATGTAACTGAAGCAACAAACTCTGAAAGAGCTTACCAGTTGAAAAGATGGCAGATGGTATTTGGTCATTTTTAGAGTTGCTATAAATACCTGAGACTGGGTAATTTATAAAGAAAAGAGGTTTAACAGGCTCACATTCTGCAGGCTATACAGGAAGCATGGCACCAGCATCTTCTTGGCTTCTGGTGAGCCCTTGGGGAACTTTCACTCTTGGTGGAAGAAGGTAAAGGAAAGTAACTGCCATCATGTGACCAAAGAGAGCGCAAGAGAGAAACACAGGGGAGGTCCCAGACTCTTTCAAACAGATCTCCTGTGAACTAACTGAGCAAGAATTGACTTATCACCAAGGGGATGGTGCATTAATGAGAGATTTGCTTTCATTTATGAGAGATCTGCTTTTGTTCATGAGAGATCTGCTTTCATGCATGAGAGATACGCTTTCATCCATGAGAGTTCTGCTCCTTTAATTCAATCACCTCCCACCAGGCCCCGCCTCCAACATTAGAAATCACATTTAAATATAAGATTTGTAGGAGACAAACATCCAAACCATATCAGGTGGTTAGTGGTATAATGCCATCGTTTACTCTTGTCCCTTCACACTTTTCAATTTGCTAATTAGAAACCATATCCAATTAATTTTAACAGAAGACATCTATATCTAAAATGCAAGGATAAAAAGTGGCAGTCCCCTGCAGGAGTATGGAAGCCTACATTTGTAGAAAAAGTCTAATGAGTATTTCAAGAAAAGAAATTAATAGGCAAATGCATTTTTAATAAAAAATGTTTACATAGATATTAAGTAATTCTAGGATATGCACAAAATTGTAATTAAACATTTTCAGAAAGTATATTCTATTTCTTTCTATGATTGGGGGTGATCTTTTATTTTAGAGGGCATCATTTTAACTAGACTACATGAAAATAGTAATACACACATTTCTTAAATACCACATAGACAGTACATATGTACAGCAATTATTGACCATATTTTTCATGCCTTATGTGGTTTTTTGGTATAACTAAATTGGTTACTGTCTTTGAGACTACAAACAAGGCTATGATGAAGTGCATAATAAATATGCTATAATAATTGTTTGAAGGTTCTGTTAAAAATATCACTGTGCTTACTAAATCATGCATTGTCAATGTTATGATTTGCAGTAATAAAGTTACGCTATGGTAATTTTTTGTAACGTTGCAGCATATGGTGCCATATGCTAAGGGCATACTAATTAATGAGAAAATTAGAACATGGATATTACTTCACAATAATGCATTTAGAGCCAAGGCTTAAAGTGTAACTCAGAAAGTGATTTGAAATGTTAAGGTTAATGTTACATCAAACTTAATATTGATTCATAGTAGCAACATACAAACAAAATACTTGTGAACTTTTGAACACTGGGAACACAGAAAGTGTGCTATTTATACACTTATTCAATCATTCTCTTTTAGATAAGAATTATGCTGAGACATAGCAGTACCTCAAAAGTGGTAGAGGTAATAAGCTGCAGAGTTGGAACTTGAATCCAGGATCTCAAGCTCCAAATCCAGAATTCCTCACTCTTCCCCAACAATCTGATGTAGAACTGGAGAAAAATGAATTGGATTTATTTAATTGAGTATAGCAGATCCCAGGAACTATTTTATGTTTAATGATTATTCTCAAGTTTAATTTGCGTCTATATAAGTGTAAATAATACATCATCTTTAAGATAGACACCTCACAATTTTTTCCGAATTATCCCCAAATTTTAAGTTCAGGTGTGCATTTGACAATCTGCATTGCTGCCAACGGTAAATGGAAGATTGCTGCCTGAAAGCTGAGGAAGGCAGCATCAGCTACATACCCTTCCTTGTGATAAATGTGCAAGTCATGGCACAACACTTGAGGAAATAAATGTTGGTGGCTCAAAATAAATGTTGATGTTCAAATTTCTCCTATTTTAAGGATGACCATGGTAAATGTGTAAGTCATGGCACAGTACTTGAGAAACTTGAGCAAATAAGTTTGGAGTAAATAACCTGTGTTATAAAATGCACAACTCAAAAATAAAACTAAACACTACAACTATGTACTTTAATTTATAATTCATCAATTTTGTAGTCCAATTCTTTGCAATGGGAAAACAGAAAACTTTTCCAACTTTGAAGACTAGAAACAAACAAACAAAAAATACTGCAAGAAAACAGTAAGTTCATCTCTATATCTGTTCTGTAAGGAGAACTCCTTCCTCCTTCCTGTAGTTTGCAGACAGTCCTGAATCCCTTTAGGTCCACAGCTGTCAACTTCAATTCTCATTTTATCCACTCTTTGCATTTCCTTCCAAAGACTTTATACCAATATTTTTAGGAGAATAAAAGACAGTTTCATGGAAGTACCTACCAGAGAAAAACAAAATACTCTCAGAAACTCGGTTGTTGAGGCAGGTTCAGAAGGATTATTCTGATAATTACTTTGCAAATGAAAAAAAATGAAGCCCAAGGTATATCTTCAAATAGGGTATTAAAGTATGCTTAAATATACAAACCTAATAGCATGACCACTAATAGAACCACATCATCCTTGTTAAAAATATGAAAATCATTAACAGATGTTAACTCTTCAAAGATCCTTTATAGTGAACTTTGAACCATAAAAAGCAAATCATTTTGAACAGGCATTACTGATAAAGCTGATTCTTTTCTAAGTTTACTTTTTATCATCTCAAGTGCATAGAAATTTTTCTTTCCCTAACCCCCTTATCTACATTTTATTTACTCTTTAATGCTTTCTGTAAACTCTAATAGATTATTTTATAAAATGTATTAAATGCCAACTACTCCATAAACTGGCTAAACTGAATTAATTTTCTAAAAGTCAGAATTATGTATGCCCAGAATGTAGTTTAATTGCATTCAATATAAAAAAAATCTAATTAACTTCAAACTACAGCAAAGAAACTACACATGTAAAAATCTTTGGGAATATTCTGTGAGGACAGATATTTAGAAACATCTGGCTCCAATTTGGAAAAAAAATATGAGATTTGCAACCAGGAGGCAAATTCATGTTGTTCATTTTCAGTCTTTAAGACTTAATGTATATTTAGAGAAATTGCATAGTTACTTTTGATGTTATTATCTTCAAAAACGTTGCATTAGTTTTTCTTTCAGTCTTTAAGAATAATGCAATGTTTCTTCTATTTCTAAATGGCACATAACATAACTAGCTATCCATATCATAATAAGAAAAAAATTCTCATTATATAATCTTACACATTTCTTTTCTCTACATGAAAGCCTCCTGGTACTTTTATGTCTTTTACAGAGCCATCATCAAAATGGAAAATATGGATAGATTCTGCAACAGTCCTAGAAATGCTAATAGCCAGTAAATTAATCATCAAGTTAAGGTTTAAAGAGCTGGAAGTAATAATTCTAAGGAAAATATAATTGATTTAGTATATCTTAAAATATATGTGAGGCATATTACAGAGGAATTTCATTTAGTGGGTAGTCAAACCCTTCCTCCCTGCCAACGCAATGCCTTAAACTCAGTGTCTATTTTTCTCTTATATATACAAATTTTAACAGTAGGTAGTCAAGATCAGGTATGGTAACTGCAATATAAGCTAAAATTCAATCTCCTTCTATCTCTGTCCTCCTCCATCCTTAGCATTTGTCTTCTGTTCTCAAGTTTACCTTACAGATGTATTTGGAGCTCCAACCATCACATCCACAGTCAATGAAGGAAAGAATGAAGTGAGTTTTCTTAGATGCTGTATCAGAATTTTACTTAAATTCCATGCAAACCCTATTTATGCAGGAGAAAATTATAGCGGTAGTTGCTAACCACTGGGCCCATTGTCATCCAAAATAACACAGAGGTTCAGTTACTGAAAAAGACGAGATAGATGGTTAGTAAGAAACTAGCAGCCTTCCTCACAGGTTTTTAAACTAAGTAGTTGCCAACTGTTATTGGGCCTCAGTGTAAACAAGATAGCTAGATAAATAGACATTAGCTATTTTGTTTACTTTAAGAAAATCTGTAGAATCTTCTTTCTGGAGACCTTAAAATTAGAAGTTCTTTTCACAGGTATAAAATTTCTTTGATTAAATTTATTTCCTTGGACATTTAGTACAGTACTGAAGAACTATATTACACATACAAAGAATTCATCTTTATTTGATGAGTTAGTAAATACCATATAAGACAAAATAGAATAAAGCTAGATAGCAATAGGCAATTATGTCTGAGGGATCAAAGAAAAAACATCCTTTCTGCCTGAGGGAATTTTTGAAAGTTTCACAATAATAATAGATTTAGGTGTAGGTACTTATAAGCAAACTTAATAAATATCTATAGAAAATACATCTTCTTGGTTGAGAAGTTGACCCATTAGGTTATTTTAGTCTATTCAGAATAGACCTTCTTAACTCCTGATCATTCCTCAAACAACTGTAATCAGCTTTTCACCTTGCCATAGTCTCAAAATAATCATGCTAATTTTATTCACTGCAATATATTTATTGAAACAATTGAGGAGTATCTAAATACAATTTACAACAGATTTTTATGTTTATATTCACTGTCTCCTCAATATATGGCACTATTAATTATCCTGTATTTTACTCTTTCATTCTGCAATGATTTGCCAAGTATCTGATCATTGCTGGGTCTCAGTAATGAAAACCCACTACATCTCTACCATCATCCTCCTCCCTGCCCAAAGGTAAATAGCCAAATACAGCCTTTCTGTCATGTTGAATCTTTACATTAACCTTTCTGAACGTTCCTGAAATGACTTCTTTATTTGGCTTGTGTTGTCTCACAGGGTATAGTCAACAAGATTGCCTGGGTAAACTCTTAGATAACACTTACATTTCAAGATTGTATAAAGGAAAAAAAAGCGATTAAGTCAGAATGAACAGAATGTCTTACTAAAATGGATAAAATTTTATTTCAAGAAGGCAATGATCATACTGACTAGACTGATTACTAAGAAGAAATAAGTTGGGCATTTATGTCTTCTGTGATCTTCGAAATATCAACAAAGACAGAATACATTTTTTTAAACAATTCAGATCAGATCTCTATGAATGGTAAACCGGATATGAGAACTACGTGATGCAAAATGTGTTATTGCTTAAAAGTCAAGGGAAAGCAGTGAATAAAATCTGCAAGTATCTGTTGGACATTCACTTAGCATTATATTGTTGTATATGCTGTTGTCAGCTACCACTTTGTTTTGATGGTGCTCAGTGATTCACCAACTAAAATCCATGCCTGACTTCAGTAATAGAGTGACACATTACTTAAAAAAAAAAATCAATTTACTATAAAAAATTTCAAATATATACAGTGGTAGAGAAAATTGTATAAAAGACCTCAAACTATCTATTAACCAAGATATAATAATTGGCAGCTAATAGAAAATCTTGTTTCATCTATAACCAGCACCACACTAACACCACTTACCAAATTATTCTGAAGCAAATCCCTAACATAATATAAAATAACATAATATCTATAAGTATTTTAGTAATTTTTGTAGAAACTAAGAACACTTTAAAAATATAACTACAATATACTTAGAATAATTTTAAAATTCACAAACATTTCTTTAAACGAACAAATATTCTGCCACCATTCATATTTCCTGATTGTCCTAACTGCCACATAGAATTTTAACAAAGCATTTGTTCAAATCATAATCCAAGTAAAGTTCATACATTGCAAATGACAGAAATATCTCTGAAGTCTCTTTTAATCTATAAATTCTCCCAAACATTATTTTATTCTTGCAATCTACATATGGAAGACAGTATTTTTTTGTAGTTTTCCACAGTTTAATTTTTCTGATAGCAGTCTTCTGGTATCATCTAACGTGTCCTCTGTTACCGATATTTTCTGTAATTTGATAGATAGAGAGGTGGTGCCGATTGAGATTTATTTTTTTTGTCAAGGATACTTCATACATGTTAGAGCACAGATCCATCATAAGTAATATAACATCTGGCTGTCTTCTGTTTGCCTGTAGTTGATATTAGCAGTCATTGATGCTCAGTGTCAAAATACATTATTTCTGTAGTGGTTTCAAAATGGTCACTAATTTCATCACATTTTCTTTATGAATTAGCTATAACATTTCTATGAAAAGGAACCTCTTCTTAGTGATTATATAGTATCAATGATACAGGAAGGGCAGAATAAGTGCTTGATAGTTTCTCTTTTGTTTACAAGCATTCACAAGTTTGTTCCTTAGCCTTCTCCAAATTATAAACAAATTATTTTTGTTGTCATTTGAAAGTCTTATATGTAAACATATTTGATGTGTTTGCAATCTATTGCAGTTATTATCCTAGATGCCCATTTTTAGCTAATGGAAAACCTTTACATGTTGGCACTAGAGTTCTTGTAACATGACACACTGTAGTTTAGTTTCAGCAGTTTAAGGATTTCATTTAAATGAAATGACAAAGTATGTCACCTTTTGTGTCTGGATGTTTCCACTCACCACAATGTCTATGAAATCCTTCCCATTCGTTGAGTATATCAGTAGTTATTATTGTAGAGATGTACTCCATTGTATGAATGTAAAGCAATTTATACATTTAATCACTTGTTAATGGTCACTTGGATGGTTCCAAGTTGAGACTACACTGTGTTATTAATAATCCTGCTTCTATGAACACATATGTTCATTTCTCTTGAGTAGATAACTAGGAATTGCTAGGTCACATGATAAGAGTATTTTTAACTCGCCAAGTGTTACCAACTTTTTTCTAAAGTGTTTTTATACCACCAACAGCAATGTATAACATATTTCAGCTCCTCTGTCTCCTCACCTACCCAGGCACTGTCAATTTTTTGAATTGTGTCTGTTCCAGAGAATTTAAAACGTTAGCTCATTGTGATTTTAATTTATATTTCTCTGTTAAATATTAACTTTGAGCATTATTTAATGTACTTGTTGGACACTCCTGTAACTTTTTTGTACAGTGTATATTCTAATCTTGCATCATTTTATTTAGTGTTTGTCCCTTTATTGAATTGTAAATCATTTCCATACAAAGTCTCTCACTTATGATGATTTGAATTAGATTTTTTTCACTCTGTAATTTGTTCATCAGAATATCAAATACATTTTAAATTATGATTTTTTGTATTATCAAACATAAAGAGATTTTTATCTGGATGTAATCCCATTATAAGTCAAAGAGTATCTTTTTTTAAAATCTAGATGTAATTCCATCATAAGTCAAGGAGTATCTGTACTCGACACAAGTTGTATATATATATATATATATACATATATATACATGTACACACACACACAACTTATATATATATATATATGAGAAAATATATATGGTTAGTGTTTATATTATATATTTTTTCTTATATATATATATGTGTATATATATGGAATTTACTAGATCTTATTTCAAATTAGCCTATTATTTACTTTCCCAAAGTATATTGTACATATATACATGTGTATGTGTACACATACACATATATATATATGGAAGAATATTGAAAGTCGGATAAATACCATCAATAACTTGATCTAACTGGCATTTTATTTTATCAATATGTAATGTTCTTCTATATCTACTATAATATTCTCTGTCTGTGTCTGATATAGCCACATTCTTATGACTAGCGTTTGTATTATATAGATTTTTACACTTACATGTTTAATTGTTTATATCTTTATGTTGACAATATTTCTTGTATATATCAGCACATTGAGGCTTGGTTTATATCCAATCTTCAAATCTTAAACATTTCTGTTATGTTTAGAGTATTTTTCCCTTACTATATTATTGATATAGCTGGGTTTCACTTTACCAGATTGCTATTTGTTTCATTTGTCATATCTATTTTTTTTTATTGTTCAACTCTTGACCTGTCTTATTTTGTCTTATTTTAATATTTCATTTTATTCCCACTACTGGAGGACTGAGCCAATTTGGTCAATAGTATGTTCAAGTCTTCTATAGTCTTTCTAAACTTTTGTCTGCTTGTTTTGTTAACTACTGGAAGAGGAGTGCTGAAATCCCCAGTAATGATGGAAATTTCAGATTTGTCCATTTGTCTTTTGAGTTCTATTTGGTTTTTCTTCTCCCTAGGTTTTGAAACTCTGTTATTAGTGTGCAGCCATTTAGGATTGCTATGTCTTTTTGATAAATTGACTCTTTTATCATTATGCAGTGTCTCTCTTTATGTATGTTAATACAGTTTCAAAGAACACTTTACATGTCAGTATAGCAAATATACATATCAGTTTCTGTATATTTGCTGTTGCATGACATATCTATTTGACCCCTTTAGGTTTGTTGATATGTTTGGGCACATGCCATCCTGCTGTGTGTATTCCCTATGTGGTTTATTTGCTGTCTTTGAGGGGGTAAGGGGAATATATTTTTTCTTATTCGGAAAGGTCTGCATTTTCCTTCCAACTACTAGTTTATATCTGTGCCTTTACATGATACCCTTAAGTATTCTGTATTGATTACCTACTATAAGCAAAATGAAAATTAACTAGAAACCCCTCTTATCCTTCTCTCTTTCAGGCATTTAAATGATAATGATGCTCTTTTACTCCTTGTTAATTCCTATAAGGTAATATAATAGGTGAGCCTATTCTACTTTCCATATATTGCCTGCTTCTCCCCTCATTTTAAAATAGTCATACCATGGCTATGTTTTTAGAATATGTGCCCTTTACATATTATACTGTCTTCCTTATATCCATAAGTTAGTCTTAATTCTACAGGTTAATATATATATATACATACACAGTTCTCACTACCTGAATTTATGCAGATGCTCTCCAGTCAATTTTATTTTCTGAAGGTCAATGTATTCATTTTTAAAGGTGGTTCTCATGAAATCATCATTTCTTTATTTTCTCAATGATTTTAGCAGCTTGCTGTTTTTAATACATGAGGGTCAGTTTAGGTAGATATAAAATTCTTAGCTTACATTACTCTTCCTTTGAGTATCTTAAAAATGGCTTTCAATATTCTTAAACAAAAATGATGACATCAAAATGTGATAGTTTACTTTTCACTTCTTATTAGTAACTTGGACTTTAGACTGATTTCAAAAGTATTTTTTTTGTATTTTAAACACAAAGAATTTACTAGATTTTATTTCAAATTAGCCTATTGCTTGCTTTCCCAAAGTACATTGTACATTCTTTCAATATATAGGTTCAACCCGTTTTATTGCACGTTTTTGAATTTTATGATTTGTTTTTTCTCATTGCTTTGTCTTCTTACAGGTGGTATCATTTCATAATATGTTTTATCTCCTTGCCAATCTTCTGTGTCTATCATTTCTTCATTAATACTTTTGATTTAATTCTTTTAAAATGTTTTCTTATTCCATTTTCCATTTCTCTTAAGACATTACCCAATGTATTTGCTTGCTTTTTTTGGAATTGTATTTGGGGGTTTATTTCCTAAATGATTTTATATTTTTAATTCTTTTACAAGTTTTGTCAGATCACCTTAGATATATTCCTTTTCTCCAAACATCTTTTTTCTCATCTATGTTTATTTAAGTCCAATTGATTGATTCTCTTGCCACTTATATTTCTTATGTCCTGTTAGATCATATTGAAACATTCATTTTCCATTATTTGTAGGAATTTTGTTCTAATCATTATTATGTCCTTCCTTGTAACTGCGGATGAGATTTTACTTTAGTCATTTTATTTTGCTTATATTTTAGCAAGATAGGTTTTCCTACAATAATAATAGAGGAAACTGGGCAATAATAGCTTCAATAGTATTGTGTTATTAGTATTAATATTATGAAGGCTTCAAAAATTTGGTATGAGCATTTTTTGAGATCTGCCTGCTTTGCTCTCTTGTTCCATCTTTTCTGGATGTTTTATTTCCTTACTCCTATTCTTTTCAGTCAGATTCTAGTTTCAGCAATATTTCTACATTGCAGGGCTTGGTAGTGGAAAAGAGCATCAGTTGGTTAGTGTGACAGTTTGTTTGCCCAGGCTGAACCATAACAATTAAATTTTCTATAATCTTTCTATATTCATTTCTGAATTGAAGCCTTCACACATCTTATTTTACACTGCTTTCCTGAAATGCACTCACTGAACTTTCCAGGCTAACTGGAATTTGGGGGTTCATTTCCTATTCAGAGTCCCTTTTCTTTTCTGTCTTTTCTCATGCATAGCTTCTAATAGTAAGTAAATTATTGCTTTTCGTGTTTTGGCTGGCACATATTCATTTTGGTTTCTTAGAATTTAAACATATTTTTGTAGATATTGATTGTTCTTTTTTGTGAATATTATTTTTAGTGGAGGGTGTCAAATTTATGCCACTCCTGGTAAAACTTATCCCAAATGCTCTGTTTGTCTGTCTCTATGTATTTAAATTCTGTCATAGCAACATGTTTATCTGATTTTACAGTCTTTTAAAATTTCCTTTTTAGTTTTCTTCTCACCAACATCTGAGTGTATATTAAAGTGTTTGTTAAAGGTGAAGCTCATTAGTGTTGAAGAAATGTAATCAGATTTAATCATGAAAAAGCAAGCAGGATTAATAAGGAATGCCATCCTTTGGCATCTATAATTTCATAATATGTGTTATTGCCAATGTCTTCTTGCCAATCTTCTATGTCTATAATTTCTTCATTAATAATTTTGCTTTAATTCTTTTAAAATGTTTGCCTATTCCATTTTCTGTTTCTCTTAAGACATTACCCAGTGATGTTTCTTTACATGTATGCATTGCATAATGATCAAAATGGTATCATTAGCATATTTATAACCTCAAATATTTATCCACTCATTGTGGTGGAAATGTTCAAATTTCTCTTTTAGCTTTTTCAAAATATACAATACATTATTGTTAATTATAGTCACCCTTCTATGCAGTAGAACACCAGAACTTACTGCTTTCTTGAAGCAATTGATAGGTGGGCAATTTATGGTTACAACCCAAAAAGTTACCCTCTTAAAATGTTCATTAATTTTTAAATATATGTTTGCATCTTATTTCTTATTAAAATTGCATCTGAAAGAACCATTAACAAAACATCAAATATTATATTTAAATTTTTAACATATTAAAATTGCTACTCTAACAGTCTTCTTAAAATTTCACAATATTAATGTTTTATTTATGGTATCCAAAGCTAAGTTAGAGGTGAACAAATTACTTAATTAAAAAAGCACAAAAAACAAACTCTACTAAACATGGCTCATAAGCAGGTATGACATTTCCATTGTTGAAGATATTTTCTTGATGTATAGAATCATCATGAATGAGGGTCACAAACAACACTTCTTTTACAGACACCTCTCCTGGAAAGGTTCAAGCTTGCGTAAAAAAGTTTAGAATGTTCTTACCGAGGAAAGGTGACCTTCTCATATCGTTGTCATATTTCTTAACTGTGTTTCATCTTTGCTCATTATTTGTGTTTTGTATCTATGACAAGTTGGCCTTGTCTCCTTCACTGTCCACTCTTCACAGCCAGTGGAATGTCTACTAGGAGCTGAGGGTTGGCATCTGGTCAGATTAACCAGTATGATGCTAGGGGATTTTATTTGCATTATTAAGAAAAATGACTGGAAAATCTATTATATTTAACAATCAAACTATGATCATGTTTTTGATAAACACCCTAGCTGTAGTTCATCTAAACCAAAAGAGAAGAAAACACATCTGAGAGATTCTATAATCTATAATATCTTGGTGTTTCTGAGTGTAGCTTCCTATACAGGCCTAGAAAATAAGATGAGAGGAAAGATAGAGTCCTTTCTAATGTCCCCAATCACCCCTAATGGAAATAAAATGTAGTTTCTGGGAATTTTCATGAAAGCTATAAATACAAATTTCTCAATAACTGCATTTGCTCTAGAATTCTTGAATCAGTATCATCTTTAGCCAGTAAGTTCATTAAATACTTGTTGACTACATTCAATAATAATAATGCCCCAACATAGCTAGGCTTTAAAATATCCAAGTCAGAATTTAAAAGTTAGAGAATATCTTTTTATTTATTTAGAACTTTTCAAAACACTGTCTCATCATTACAGCATCAAAATAAACTTGTAAGGTAATGGAAAGAATTATTCACAACACAAAGACGTAAAAATTGAGGCATCACATAGTCACTTTTTGACCTTGAGCGATAATAAACATAGTGAAAATGCAGCCCCAGTTAGTCCCCTCCGACATGTTGTTAACTGATATTAGTACACTTTGATCCACATACACTGAGGAACAAAGACGTGTACCTCAAGCTTTCAATCCTCAGCAGAGGTCTGTGACCTTCTGCTCATCTAAATAAAATCTGCTGCCTTTGCCTCTTTACAATATTATCTATAAATTCCTCATTTTTTTCTGATTATATTATGATAGATAGCTTAAAAAGATAATCCATTCTGTTTTACTTTTCTTCAAAACAACATTTTATGTGTCTAGAGAATTAGAAAATATTTTGCCACTCAATGTTTTGGCAGACAGAAAGGTGAAAATGGAGTAAATTGCCTAATCAGAGGAACAGAGGTTTGCAGGCTCAACACTAAAGTTTTAATGACAGGGTCTCACTGGGGTCACTCGTCTGATTACAGGCTGTTTTCCTAATTTATTATCCAACTTACCTTTAATTCGAAATAAGTGAAACTGAGAATCATGTTCTGACAAATTTATTTGTTAGCTTCCTTTTTGTTAGCTGTCCAAGTTGCAAGACCTGAAGTAAGAGACATTCTTGAATTATTCTGCTTAGAAGTCTCTAAATAAAATAAGTACTCCAGGCCAAGCCACATATAGTCCATGGGCAGAGGCATGGGCTTTTCATGAGAGCACCACTCCCATTTGTCTTTTTATTTAGTTATTTATCAAAATCACATAAATCTCAGTGCATAAATGAAAGTTAAAAAAAATCTTTTATTACACATTGTTTTGTTGTTTGATTGCTTTCAAGGGATTCAGAAAAGGGGCAACTGTGGAAAAAGATGTTGGAAAAAAGCCTATAGGATATGGCTGAGAAGTAACATATGCTATTGGCATCTCTATTTGTTGCTTCTGGAGAAGTTAAGGTAATGAAGAGGCTTAGGATGTCATCTCAGTTTAAACACACACTGAGAAATATGAAGATTTTTATTCAATGCTTAAACATAGAAGCCAAACAGCATTAAGCATAGTAGCCAAATGCAACACCAACCACTCATCCCTGGAAATAATCCTATAATCCATGGAAAAGGCAAAGGAGGGAAGATCGATCAATTTTAAGAATAGCAAGTTGATCAAAATATATTTTAAGATTAATAAACACAAAGTTTTACATTTCCACTTTTCTTTAGTTACTTTTTCTTTCATTTTTTTTTCTAGAATGCATTTAAATTGCAATTAAAAGGTAATAAGAAAAACTTCATGGGGCATTGTATGGGCTGGAAAATTTGGAGCCTGGTTTCACATACAGTGTATGGTAGATTATAGCATACCATTTTCACCTCAGTGCATACATACTGATTGCCAAGATCCCATTATAGATTCCAATTAAGCCTTTCTTTTTCAGGCTGTGTCCCCTGATATTTCCAATCATCAAGGCCTGCTGATACAATGACAATGAGTCACCTTCCTCTTGACCACGACCTCTGCTTCTTCTATCAAAATTAGCCCGCCATCTCTGAGTTAGTGATGGCAGGCTACTCTAGAAGACTATGGTGGACATCTTGCTTTGCCCCAGGTGTTACTTCCAGATGTTTTTAGATCAAGCATGTGCAGTTTAGATTGTACACATCCCTGCAGATATACAGAGACTTGGAAACAAAGATGTAGAGAATTTTAAGGGATTTAAATTCAGACGTTATTTCCTAAAGTTAATATGTTTGAAAAAAATCTTGCAATTAGGCTTCATGCTATGTCTGCCTTTTAACTTTCCTTTTAGACTGCACGTTGCAAAAAAAGAGAGAGAGAGAGAGAGAAAGAAATAAAAAAGAAAGAAAAATAAGAAAGCAAAGGAAGCAAGGAAGGATGGGAGGAAAGGAGGGAGACAATTATCTCCTAATCTTATATCCAAAATTTTTCCGTAGTTATCCATTTGATTGTTTTCTGTGTTTCACAGAACACAACATGGCAGAACCTTTTAATTAGACCTGTGTTCTAATATTAATTTATTCATTTATATTAGGATGATGCAAAAGTAATTGTGGTTTCGTTAATGGCAAAAACGACAATTACTTTTGAACCAACCCAATAAATTATGTGACTTTATGCAAGTCACTTATCCTGGAAGTTTGCAAAGATAAAAGGAGTAAACTTTACAACCATTTTAGAATAATTACTCTTCAGTTCTCCAAGTCAATGTTCTCTTTCTAAAATTGATCTGCTCCAGAAAATACTACAATTAGGATGTAATTCAATTTCTCTTTTCCAACTTTTTTCATGCATTTCTCCTGTGGGACAATCTTATGAATAAAAAACAGAAGGAATGTTGGTGAGAAACATTAAAAGCAATGGAACCTTATTTCATCTATGGTACAACCTACTAAAGAAAAAGTTTAGACCTCCTCCATCTATTCATCTTAGAGTTAGAATTCAGACTCAAGATGATTGTCACAGGAAACACATTAATATGTCTATTTAAAATGAGAAATGAAGTTAGAATTTTAATAATAAGAAGTAATTTTGATTGGTGAGTTCACAAAGAGAACTGACTTTTCCAATGAGGATTTATAGCAAATATTTCCCATAAATTAAATAAACAAAATCAGTAACTCCAAAGGTTTGATAATAACTCATTCAAAACATTTAAAATATTCTTACCAAAACTATTTTATTAGCAAAGTTATGTTGAAACTAACAATATTTGGATTTTTCTAACCTTTCCTGAGTAAATCAGGTTAAACAAGGTGCCTCTATGTTATGAAGTAAAATGACAACTGCTGGTGAATAATTTTTGGTGAATTTTTGATATTCTTTCCAGAAATTAAAAAAGAGGTTGAGTCTACATTCAGGGTGTCATTTGTAAGTCATATTGTATTCTACTCTTTGCTTGCATCAAATATGCAAGACATAATTGAATCATCAGCTGATACAGTATCAAAAATAACAACTTAAAAGTCATTCAGAAAAATATGTGATGTATGTATAATTTCCTAAGTTAAGTAGAAAACATAATATGTTCATCTATTTTTAAAAAATGAAAGAAAGGATTTTCAATCCTGTCTTATAACATTTTAAAAGGATCATTTTTAAAATTTATTTTAATAGCTTTAGGGAACCAGTGGTTTTAGGTTACACAGATAAGTTCTTTAGTGGAGATTTATGAGATCCTGGTGCACCCATCATATAAGCAGTATACACTGTACCCAATATATAGTCTTTTATCTCTCATTTCCCTCCCTTTATGCCCCCAAGTCCCCAAAGTTCATTATATCATTCTTAGGCCTTTGCATCCTATAGCTTGGCTCCCACTTATAAATGAAAACATACAACAATTGGTTTTCAATTTTTGAGTTCCTTTACTTTGAATAATGGCTTCCAATTCCATCCAAGTTGCTGCAAAGGCTATTATTTCCATTCCATTTTATGGCTGAGTAGTATTCTATGGTGTACATATACTACATACGTTTTCTTTATCCACTCTTTGATTGATGGACATTTAGGCTTGATCCATATTTTTGCTATTGTAAATTGTGCTGCCATAACATGCATATACATTTGTCTTTTTCATATAATGCTTTATTTTCCTTTGAGTAGATATCCAGTAATGGAATTGCTGGTAGTTCTACTTTGGGGAATTTTAATAGTAGTTCTACTTTTAGTCCTTTGAGGAATCTCCCTACTGCTTTTCACAGTGGATGTATTAATTCACATTCCTACCAGCAGTCTAAAAATGTTCTCTTTTCATCATATTCATGCTAACATTTATTATGTTTTTTATTTTTTAATTATGGCTAAGAAAAAAATTATTTTTGAGCATATGAACTATGTGAAAAATATAGTCCCTTTTAAAAATTAATAGTTGCATTTATAACAAATATTTTACTTTACATTATATAAATTTAAAATTTTATTTTATACATTTATACTTGTCAAGATTTATATATATATATGTTAATTTGATCAATTGTGTATTAATTATAATTACAAATATAACTCAGTTCAGGAGAAACTAATTAGCACTCAGAATCTTGGGGTCATAGGTAATACTAGGACTTAAGGAGGCTGAGCTGGACAGATTGCTTCAGTCCAGGAGATCTAGACCAGCTTGGCATAAAGTAAGAACCCATCTTTACTAAAAATTTAACAATTAGCTGACCGCGATGGTGTGTATCTAACGTCTCAGCTACTTGGGAGGCTGAGATGGTAGGATTGCTTGAGCCTTGGAGGTTGAGGCTACAGTAAGCCATGATCATGCCACTGTACTCTAGCTAGAGCAACATAGCAAGACCCTAACACAAAAAATAAATATAAATGTATATTACTTTATTATAAAATTATCTAAGGCAAATGAAATGTCAATAAAATTTAAGAAATGAAAGAAATTATTTAACACTTTTATTGAAAGAAGAGTTTTCTAATGAATTTTTAAATGGCTAGTTGTGCATATAAAAGTGTTGTGGTAATCCCATTGCTTGGTGTATAAAGGAATATAAATCATTCTATTACAAAGATACATGCATGCATATTTTCACTACAGCACTATTCACAATAGCAAAGACATGGAATCAGCCCAAATGCCCATCAATGAAAGACTGGATAAAGAAAATGTGATACATACCCACAACATGGAATACTATGGAGCCATAAGAAGGAACAAGATCATGTCATTTGCAGGGACATGGATGGAGCTGGAAGGCATTATCCTTAGCAATGAATGAAGGAACAGAAAACCAAACACCACTCATTCTCACTTATAAGTAGGAGCTGAACAATGAGAATACATGAATAAGGAGGAAAATAACACACACTAGGGCCTGTTGTAGTGCGGCGGTGGAGGAAGACTATCAGGATAAATAGTTAATGTATGTGAAGCTTAATACTTAGGTGATGGATTGATAGGTGCAGCAAACTACCAATGGTACATGTTTATCTATGTAACAAACTTGCATGTCCTGAACTTGTATCCTGGAACTTAAAATTAAATTTAAAAAATTTGTTTAAGTGCTATGGTATTTAGAGTCTACTGAAATTATAAAGGTAAAGGTTCTATGTAATACTTTTTATTTTTTAAGTGTTAACATTTAAAATATGCCTGAAATAACATTATTTACTGTTTTTAAACATATGACAAAATCTTAATGGCAATTTTTAAATATGTAAAGAGACCCAGGCTTTTTCTAAATACTCCATGAGTATACATAACCCAAACTGTGGAGACCTCTGGTCTAAGTAATATGCATGTTCACAGAGGTTTTCTGATCTGCCTGAAGAATTAAATCCCTTAATTAGTCTATCTTATTTTTCTCTCGATTCCTACCACTAACAAAATGCCAGGAAGGTATTTGGTGCTCAAAAATATTTTCTAAGAGAATAAATAGCATTATAAGCACAAGTTAGTCCTAAGCAAAACTGGAATTTCAGCAACTTACTTTCTGAAACATCTTTATATCATTTATAGATCACTTACTTGTTCAACATTGGCTTCCAGGATATTGTTTGAAAATACAGGCCGAGATTGGTGGCTCATGCCTGTAATCCCAGCACTTTGGGAGGCTCCAGACAGGCAGATCACCTGACGTCAGGAGTTCGAAACAAGCCTGGCCAACATGGTGAAACCCCATCTCTACTAAAATTACAAAAATTAGCTGGGTGCAATTGTAGGCGCCTGTAATACCAGTTACTCAGGAGGCAGAGGCAGGAGAATCACTTGAACCCGGGAGGCAGAGGTTGTGGTGAGTTGAGATTGTACCACTGCACTCCAGCCTGGGGGACAGAGCAAGACTCCATCCAAATATATATATATGTGTGTATATATATACATATATTTATATAACATTGAATATATAAATATATATATACATACACACATATATATACACACAAATATATATGTGTGTATATATATTTATATATTCAATATTATATAAATATATATGTATATATGTATAGTTTTAATTAACCATGACTTAATGTATCTCTCATCCCAGGGACAGTTACCGTCTACAAGAGAAATACTTCATTTTAATACCAATTCAATTCATTAAATACTTCTTAAATTCCTACTATATATCACTTCTTTCATTAGAGGCTGATGATATGACAGTGAACAAGACAGTCATGGTCTTATTTTCCAGAAAATGACTTTAATGACAAGTGTGATAAGGATTCAAAAGGAAAATAAAATGAGAGAGGAAACACCAATGAGAAGGATATAACCTGACCTCTGACATCAGGTATAGACAAACTAGTGAGGAACTATCTTACAATGGGTTAGAAAATTGCATATGTGTATACAAACACACTACTAAATAAATTACTAAAATAATATATGAAAATATATGTGTGTACAAGGCAACAGTTGGTGAAAAAGAGTGAACTATTGAGCACTTACAATATTCAAAAGTATGTATTAAGCTCTTCTGAAAATAAAAAGTCAACTATGTTTGGGCCCATCTTGTGTAACATGTTGCACTAAAATCTGAAAGAAAATTTATAGCTTATAAACTTTATCTCTCAATGGAACACATATCCTCAGCTATTTTAAATAAATTATATATATATATATATATATATATATCATTGATAACATATGATATATACCACATTTCATATGATGATATATATTATATATCATATATAGCAACATATCAATGATCAATTATACATATCATGTTAAAGAGTTCCTAAGACTTCTTAAAATATCCAATATTTGCCAAGAATATATAATTACAGCTTCAATTAATAACAACATTTATTTAAAATTGTAAAGCATCAAAAGCTCACCTTTAATTCTCTTCTCTCTTCTTCCCCCAGCAGTTGTTCCATATTTTCTATCTATGCAAAACAAAGCAATAATATAAGGCCCAGGGCCATCGTAGTGCAAATAGGTCTAGCTTTGATTTTCTGTTCCAATAATTCTGACTCTGTGATCTTAGAAAACTTGCTTAACCTCTCATCTTAGAATCATCAGTGCAAAATAAGAAAACACTACTGTTAATATATTCATCATGTAATTGTCACTGAACACATGTGAAATGATTTATCCTCAAGTGTCTTTAATATTAATGTAGAATATTTTATATTATTATCTCAGCCTAAATCAATCTGTTTTTGCATTTTAATCCTGAAGTACAAGAGCAGAATTAAAAGTTTTTCACATGTTAAAATGATGCCACACAACTAAGGGTATAGGTTGATAGAGATTTGGAAAAGGGTAGGACACTCTAAACTGGAATTTCTAAATACAAATCATAAAGATTTTTGGTGATTCTGCCTCTTTCAAAGATCAAATTTGCACATATGATAGAAATATTCAGTACACACACATGCACACACGCATTCATACACACACAAAATTGAGAGTGGACAGGTTCAAACATTTGTTTTCAGTCTTGCTGACCAATTTGATAATTTCCTCTAATTTCTTTACAGCCTTGGGTGATATTAGTAGTTTTATTTTCTTCCCTGGTTTATTAGTTATTTTTGACCACCTGAAACAGCTCGGGGGGAGGGGGGGAAATGGTACGGAGAACCTTATTTCTGGTAGTATAGTTTCCATCTGACTAAAATGAATCCTATTGCTCATGTCCCAGAGATAGCACAAACACAGAAACTTAATTTCCTGAGGTGACTCAATGCAGCAGCTAATTCATTTTCAAACTTGTGGTGGTACAATGTAAAGAAGCTTACCAGAAACTTAAAGTGACCCTTAAAAAACTCAGCATGTTTTATCTGGGGAAGCTATTGTCCTTATGAGATTTCAGTCCCTTCACCTCGTGCCTTTTATTTATACAATTACTCAGAGGACAGGATTAGCAGGACAATTTTTAATCATGGCAAAAAGTAGCAGTAGCATTAAAAAGTAAGTTATTTGTAAAACAGAAAGGTGGCCTGGATTTATGGATAAATAGCTGGAGGATGAAGATACTATTTTTCTGAAGTATCCGCTAAAGCCCATCTGTGCACCACTGTCTGATGATGTCTTAATTCTTAACCTTATTATCAAAGGCTCTCAGCAAAGGTCATCAAACAAACAAACAAGCCATTTGTTAGAGACAGATATTAGGAAAAATATGCATGAGTCACAGCATTGTTCTCTCCCTGTCCAGGAGTGGAATTTATAAATTATTCTAAACGTTATATTTTAAAGCAGTAAACCCACTCATTCCAAAAAAATTTTTACCTCCTATTCTCAATTTCTATTAGGCTTATTCATCACTATTTCATTTTCAAAGTAAAAAAAAAAAAAAAAAAAAAATTCCTGAAAGGAAATTGCAAAAGAATAAACATTTATTTTGATGACAAAGGGAAGATCATTCAGATTTGTTGTATTCATTTTCTAAGCACTTTTTCTTCTTCAGTAAATATTGGATAGAAATCACATAGGAAAAAAGACTTAAAAAAGAAGCTTTAATTGCAGAACACACAAAATTCCTAAACAGATTTCCCATTTGTAGTGATTTAACACTCTTTCGTGCACAATTCAGGAATTAGTCTCCTGAGGAAAAGAATGCAAGGTGCTTATGGTTCTTACACAGTATCTTCCTTTGGGGTGTATTGACAAATGGTCACTGCCAGTAAGGAGCTATGTGATAAGATTCTCTGAGATTTCTGATGTCAGAAAACCCATGATAGCACAGCCTGAAAACATGAGAAGACACAAAGAAGGAAAGTACTTATTTTTGCCCATAGGAGAGGAGGCTACTGAGAATTTGATTAAATGTTCCTGCCACAACAATTAATATTGCATGACATGAATAAGAAACAGTTATCTTGAAGAGGTTTTAAAAAATTGAAGCCTCAAAATGCAGCCCATGAAACTGTTCCATGGAACTACATAAGTTAATGTGCTAAATGCCCTCTGCCAAAGATAATGACATTTACTCATTCATTTAATCTTTCATCCATTTACCTATCAATTTATTGAGTATCAGGTATGCATTAAGCACTATTTCAGAAAGTGGGATACGTGACTATAAGAGGCAGGCAACCTTCTTGCCATTAATGTAGGTTACATATTCTTAGAGGGTATCTTGGTTCATTCAGGCTGCTATCATAAAATACCTTACACTAAGTAATTTATCAACAACATAAATTTATTGCTACCAGGTCTAGAGGCTGGGAAGTCCAAGATCAAAGCACCAGCAGATTCAGTATCTGGTAAGCACCATTTTAGAGATAGTGCCTTCTTGTTGCATCCTTATATGGTAGAAAAAGATGGGTTGAACAAACTCTCTCAGGCATCTTTTATAATGGAACTAATCCTGTTCATGATGGCAGAGTCCTCATGACCTAGTCATCTCCAAAAGGCCTTATCTCTTGGGAGATGAGGGATTAGGTTTTAACATATGAATTTGGGAGGACACATTCAGACCATAGCAATTCCATAATTGAACATCCCAAGTTCATGTCCTTCTCACGTGCAAAATACATTTATTCCATCCCAACACTCCAACATCTTAACTCATTTCAATATTAACTCCAAAGTCTAAAGTCCAGAGTTTTATCTAAATATCATCTAAATCAGATTTGGGTGGCACTCAAGGTATGATTCATCCTGACACAATTTGTTCTCCAGCTGGAACCTCTGAAATCAAACAAGTTATTTGCTTCCAAAATATAACTGTGGAACAAGGGACAGTCCTAGGATAGACAATCTCATTCCAAAAGGGAGAAATAGAAAAGAAAAAGGGGTAATATTTCAAGTAGGTTCAAAATTTAGCAAAGCAAATAACATTAAATCTTAAAACTTGAGAATATGTCTTGTCTTTAACTCTATGTCTTGCTTTCCAGACAAATTGGAGTAGGATGTGGTTCCTAAGACTACAGGCAGTCTATTCCCTTGGTTTGCCTAGTTGATGTCAGGTGTCTGTGGCTCTTCTAGGCTAAAGTTGCATGCTGGTGGCTCTACTATTTTGGAGTTTTGGAGGGGGCTCCACTACCCACTGCTCCACTAGATACTGTTGAAGTAAGGGTCTGTGGTGACCCTGCCCCTACAGCTCCATTAGACATTGCCCTAGTTGGGAAGCTCTGCAGTAAGCCCACCTCTGTGGATATTCTCTGTCTGGGGCCTGAGGCTCTCTAGGGCACCTTTTGAAACCTAGGTGGAAGCAAATATACCCCCGCAGCTCTTGTACTATGTGCACTAGAAAAGTTTGCACCATGTGTATGTGGCCAAGTTTTATCACCTCTTCGCCCTAGAAGGACAGCTACTGTGGCTCACACCACACCTGAGCCCACTGAAGCCACACCTGGGGTGGCTGGGCAGCGAGCCCTACACCTGAATTCAGTGAACAGAGACTTGAATCGGTGCTTGGCAGTGAGCCCTGTGGTTCCACAGGCACTCTGTACCTCTCCTTTGAAATCATTCTGTTCTCAATATTTTGGAACTTTGACTCTGTGATGAGAAAGGCAGCCCTAAAGATCTCCAAAATGCCTTCAGGATAACTCTTCAATTGTCTTCATGAATAGCACAGGGATGGCCAATAATGATCTCTTCATCCACAGCCTTGATGCAGTCTTTCAAACATTCTTTCTCGTTTCTTATAAGATAGGCTGAGAAGGCTGAGAATTTTCCAAATCTTTAAGTTCTGCTTCCCTTTTGCTTGTAAGTTATGTCCCTAAAATACCTCTCTCTTCTTACATTTCACTATAAGTAGTCAAGAGAAGCCATGCTGCTCCTTCAACATTTTTCTTAGATATTTCTTCTGCCAAATATCCTATTTCATCACTCACAAGTTTCTCCTTCCACAAAACACCAGGGCACAAACACAATCAGTCAAATTATTTGCCACTCTAAAACAATAATTGCCTTTCCTGCAGTTTCCAATAATTTGTTCCACATTTCCATCTGAAACCTTATCAGAATAGCCTTTAATGTTCATATTTCTACCAGTATTCTGTTCACTGCCTTTTAGGTAATCTCTAGTACATTTAGGGTTTCTGTACAGCTCTCTTTTTGTTCTGAGCCTCCACCAGATATGCCCTTTACAATCTGTTCATACCAGTATAGGCTTTCTCTAGCATGCACTCCAAAACTCTTCCAACTTTTATCAATTACCCAGTTCCAAAGCCACCTCCACATTTTTAGGTATATATATACATATATATATATGTATATATATATGTATATATATACATATATATATAT
>NW_022436947.1:16127880-16148168 GCF_009761245.1 Sapajus apella
TATATATATATGTATATATATATGTATATATATACATATATATATATACACACACACATATATGGCAACATCCCCACTTCTCAGTACCAATTTTTAGTACATTTGGGCTACTATAACAAAATACCTTAGACTGGGTAATTTATAAACAAGAGAAATGTATTTCTCTCCATTCTGGAGTCTCGTAAGTTCAAAATGAGGGTGCCAGAAGATTTGGTATCTGGTGAGGGCAGCTTTACAGATGCTGCTTTCTTGCTTCATCCTCACATGGTCAAAGGGGAAGCAACAAACAAGGCTTTCAGACTGCTTGTATAAGAATATGAATCCCATTTGTGAGGGTAGAGTCCTCATGACATAATCATTCCCCAAAGGCTTCACCTCTTAATACCGTATAGAAGACTAAGTCTCAACGACAAATTTGGGGAGGAGGTGGGACATATTCAGACCACAGTGGAGGGAAACGAGAAAGAAATAATATAGATATATTGACATCTAAATGAACAAGATAATTTTAAATAATTATTAATGTTGTGAAGATTATGAAAACATTAGGAAAAGAAAGTAAAAATAAAAGCATCTGTGGCACTTTCTGAGCAGGTGAAACTGGAGTCTGAAACATGAATAACCTCAAGGAGGCTGACACAGGTAGAAGGTGATTGGAAAAAATCTTAGGAAGAAAAAACAGCAGCTAAGTGTGTTTGAGAAAAAGAAAGATATAGTATGGCTGGAGTACAGGGAACAAAGAGGATTAAGAGGGAAGTCAAGCTGGAGAGGTAGGTAGAATGCAAATGATCAGAGACCTGAAGATCATAAGGAAATTCCATTTTAAGTCTGGTAATACATAACTGTAGAATCATAAGACAGAGAATGGCATGAATTTACTTATACATTAAAAAAGTAGCCTGGCTAGAGAATGAAAAATGGATTATAGCCAAGTAAGAGAAGCAATGCTGTTGCTGTTAATAATAAACATGAGAGAAACCATAGCAAGATAGATGAGAAAGGGTGGAGGCTCTAACGGGGTGACAGCAGTGAATATGGTCATGAGCATGGCCATTCATAAAGGATGGGACACAGACTGAGAGATGATGTGGACAAAGAGCTCAATCAGTGAATAACCTCTAGGGTTTTGATTTGTGTAAAGAAAATATTTTGTTGGATAAAAACTAAAGACTTCCTTTGTCAGTATTAACTTTGGCATGCATGCAGAAATTTCAGTTTAGAACTTGGCTACACCAGTTTAGAACTGATACGAAGGTATGAATTAGAGAAACAAATGTGAAAGTCATAGACATAGAGCTGTTATTTAAAGCTATAGGACTAGATATTAATATAAGAAGAGATAATAAAGGACGCAGACCAGGGATACTCTAACACTTACAAGGTGACCATAAAAGGAGCAGAGCAAAGGAAGCGAAGAAGGAGTGCTGTAGGGAAAGTCAAAAGAAAAGTAGTTAAAGGAGACAGCGAGTAGCTGCTGAACACCAAGAAGTCAATGAATTGAGGACAGAAGAAAGATGGCAGGCACTAATGATTTTAATAAGAGCTAAATAGGTGGGGTTGTGAGAACATGCATTAGTGAATGATGGTCAAGATATGGTGTGGTAACAAATAAACCTCCAAATATCAACGGCTTAACCCAATAAAGGTTCATTTGTTAAACATGCCATTTCCAGGGGTCAATCGTTGAACTCATCCAGTTTGGCAGCCCTCACTCATCTTGTATAATGCCATTTTAAACAAATGGCCTCCCAGTTTGTTACAGTATAGGAAGAGAGTGAGAAAGAGAATGGCATATTATTGAAGACCTTGTCTGAAAATCGTTTACATCATGTACAGGCACATTGACCAAAATCCAATGACATGGCATTGGAAGTTGTGAAATGTAGAAGAAAACGTGAATGTTTTATTATCTCAAACAGTGTCAACCAATAAAAGGATAAAAGCCTGATTTACTGGTTTGGAGGGAGGATGACAGGTGACAAGACAGAGAAAATAGAGGCAATGCAAATATCCTCCATCTCATAAAAGCCTTCCTTGAGTAACTCTTGCTCAAGCTATTAGCTCACTTGACAGCTCCTTGGGACAAAATTCTTTGAGTTATCAGCTCTCAGCCTTAACAAAAGTTTTACCGTGTCATCTGCGATTACTTTCAAACAATTTTAAGTAATGTATTTGATATCAATATTGTTAAATTATATAGCTTGACACTGTCATGTAATGAGCAATTAATACCCAAAAACAGTGAATAAAATTTTCACTTTTACGTTTATGTTTGAAACTATAATAATTGGTCGAAAAAAACCGGGAACCACATCAAAGAAAATATAAAAAGCACAGTACAAATTTTGTAGTTTTTGTTTTTTTGGATTTTGTCTTCAACTTTCATTTTAGATTTAGGAGGTACATGTACAGGTTTATTACATGGCTTATACACTATTGGGAGGGTTGTAAATTAGTTCAGCCACTGTGGAAAGAAGTTTGAAGATTTTTCAAAGAGCTTAAAATGAATTTTGAATGTGGCATTTACTTCCAAAACAAACTTAAGGTCAATAAAGGGGAAGAGAATCAATACCATTAAGTTCTTCCAGTGTGTCAGGCATTTTAACTCGCATGTCATATAAGCCACATAATAACATTAATTACTTAGAATCCCATCTGACAGATGAAATTGAGGCTCTAAAACTAAATCCTAGTAAGCAATGTTTGGATTTTAAACTCAGCTAATTCTGACTCCAAATCCATGCTTTTCCTACCTTATGATGGGTTCTATTCAAAGTTTCAGTAAGTCATGGTGTAGGGCTCTTCTATTTTAAAATTATCATAGCAAGAACTTCTACAAAATTGCCTTTGAGGAAAAATTTTCTATTAAAGCTGTACATTAATTCTGATCATTATTTCTAACTTAAATTCCAGTCTTTCATCAATCAGCTGCTTTCAGAGCATCTGCATTAGGATATCTAGCTTCACATTAAAATCAACACATCTAAAACTCGATCTTCCTCTTAAAAACTACTCTTTCCCCACGATTTTTCATTACTGGACTATGTCATCATTTTGTCTGTCAACTCACGGTTCAATTTCTTGACCTGCTACAAGTTTTCCATTATTTTTATATGCATCTCTTCTCTGCCAGACTTCAACTCCTTAAAAAGGACCCCACATCTTCTTCATCTGTAATGTCCACTATCTCTGCCATCACCTTGCTCACAGCACTTCACAGTACATGTTTGTTATTGCTGTTAATAATAAAATAAAATGTGAACTCAATATTTCTTTTTTCACCATCCCAACTACTCTAATCTAGTTACTGTAACAGTTTTCTAATAGGCCTCCTGTTACTTGTCCTTCTAATTGCTCCTATAGACTAAAACCCTATCCCAAAAAAAAAAACTGTATAAAATATTGCTTGGTCATATCAATTCTCTTTTCCAAAATTATCCAATGGTTTCTTTTGATTATTTAGTTGGAATTCCCTAATACACAATATTCTCCTTATAGTCCCTGCTTGCCTCTCAAATGGTAAATATGCAGCATTTTAAACATACAGTGAGAGAGAGAGACATCCTCTTCCAGGATATGATGGAGTGGGCATTCATTTCCCATTTCCTCCTTCTAAGTACAACGTAAACTCTGCACAAACATACATATAAAGCAAACATGAGAAGAATCTGAAAGGCAGAAAGAAGAAATAAGAATGCTTAGGGACCTCAAGACCCAAGGAACAACATGGTGGTAAGATCTCTGTGTTTTCTTTTTGCCTCATGTACCCCAGACTTAGAGCGAAGAAACAAGAAATGCAAAAATACCTACAGCCACAGAGAGAAAAGCCCCCAAAAAGTATGATTGCAAGGGTTAACCTAGCAAAGGCAGAAAGGTTGTAGACAACAGTCACTCTATTCCAGCCAAATACCACAGAACAAAACTGTGTCCCCTTTTCCACGTCAGCAAAGGCTTAGACATCCACTTTCATGAGGCTGTAATAAACACATATGAGAGAATGATATCAGAGAAGACTCAGTTAAAAGCCAGGACCTTCTCCAGCACCCAGCATTAACAATAACACACCATAATGATGCTAGTAGAAACCAAATGGGGAACAAACTCTCACGTTTACATAGCAATTGTGAGTAGTCCATGTATAACTCAGATATCAACAAAGGCCGAATGGTGAAACTGGACTTCTACATTCACCAGGCAGCAATAGGGTGGCAGAAAGGTATCCAAGAAATCAGTTTAAAAAGAGTTTAAACTGATTCAAAAGTTTATACAGAAAATCAGAAGTTTATATGGAAAAGCAAAAATAGCCAATGTAATATTGAAGGAGATGAACAAAATCATAGTACTGACACTACATGACTCCAGGACTTACGATAAAGCTATGGTTCAAGAAAGTGAGTTGTACATGAAAGAACAGAGATGTCTATTCCATAATAAATGAGACAACTGATCTTTGACAAAGAAGCAAAAGAAATTCAGTGGAGAAAGGACAGTCATTTCAACAAATAGTGCTGGAAAAACTCAATATTCACATGCAAAAATAATGAATCTAGACACAGGCTTTACACCTTTCAAAAAATTAGGTGAAAATGGGTCAGAGACTTTCATGTAAGAAAGAAAAGTGTAAAACTCTTGGAAAATAACATAGGAACAAAACTAGGTGACCTTGGGTTTGGTGATGACATTTTAGATATCACACTAAAAGGATAAACATGAAAGATAAAATTCTTAAGTTAGATTTCATTAAAATTAAAAACTGTTCTGGGAAAGAGAGTATTAGAATGAAAAGCCAAATGGCAAATTGTGAGAAGATCTTGGCAAAACCCATATCTGATAAAGGACTGATATCTGAAATATACAAAGAACTCTTAAAACTCAGCAATAAGAAAACAAACAACTCAGTTAAAAATTAGTGGGCTGGGCACGGTGGTTCACGCCTGTAATCCCAGCACTTTGGGAGGCCGAGGTGGGTGGATCACGAGGTCAAGAGATCAAGACCATCCTGGTCAACATGGTGAAACCGCGTCTCTACTAAAAATACAAAAAATTAGCTGGGCATGGTGGCGCGTGCCTGTAATCCCAGCTACTCAGGAGGCTGAGGCAGGAGAATTGCCTGAACCCAGGAGGCAGAGGTAGCGGTGAGCCGAGATCGCGCCATTGCACTCCAGCCTGGGTAACAAGAGCGAAACTCCATCACAAAAAAAAAAAAAAAAAAAAAAAATTAGCAAAACATCTGAACAGACATCTCACCAAAGAAGTCATAGAGATGGAAAATAAGCATATGAAAAGATTCTCAACATTATATGTAATTAGATAATTGGAAATTAAAACAATGAGATACCACTACCTACCTATTAGAATGGCTAAGATAAAACACTGGCAACACCAAATGCTGGTAACGATGCAGAACAACAATAGCTCCCATTCATCATTGGTGAGAATATAAAATGGCACAGCCACTTTGAAAGGTGTTTACAAACTAAGCAAACTCACACCATATAATCTAACATTCACACTCCTTGGTACTTACCCCAATGAATTGAAAACTTACGCTGACACAATACCCTGTATACAGTGTTCATAGCAGATTTATTCATAATTACTAACACTTGGAAGAAACTAAGATGTTTTTCAATGCTTACATAAACAATGGTACATTCATATCATGGAATAGAACTATTGATACATTCAACAACCTGGATGAATCTCCAGATAATTATGGTCAGTGTAGAAGCACACATGCTGTATGATTCTGTTTATGTAATATTCATGAAGTGCCAAAATTATAAAACTGGAAAAACATAATCAGTGGTTTTCAAGGGTTAAAATGGGGATGGGGGCAGAGGGAAAGGTAGTCTGGCTATGAAAAGTCAACATGAGGACTCCTATGGTGATAGAAATGTTTTCTTTGTTGATCGTATTCATGTCAGTGTCCTGACTCATATATTGTACTACAGATTTGCTAGATGCTACCTTTGGAGAAAAGTGGGTAAAAAATAGAGAAGATTTCTGTGTTATTACTTTAAGTTTACAATTATCTCAAACTAAAAAAGTTTAACAAAAAATTAAACACGTGAGAGAGCAGATGCCATATCCATTTCTTTCTCAGTCATAGGATTCAAACTTGGAAACATGAATTACTCAGAGTAGTGTATAAAGCCACCTGCTTTCTTCCTAAAGCTCCTCTTTTAGAACTCATAAGGCTATGCCAATATTCTATTTTTGACCTTCGCTAGCAAATTGACAAAATTCCCATTGATGGTAAAAGGGTTTCCATGGTATAGGAGTGAGACTAAAATAACCCATGTGGCTTCAGTCCTATTGTCCATGGCTCTGTTTCTTGACTCTGACTTCATGTTACATGTGTTTAAAGGAATCTGTTGGTGATTCACCTGTTTCTGTCACTACCCAGGAATAAATGGTCATGTCACTCAGAGTCAAGTAGTGAAGTATTTCAAGGTATTCTTGTCATCGATTTTATTCTGCTCTATTGCTTGCAGTTGCCTGTCTTCATTTTGTCATGTCAATAGCTTTTAGATGACTCTATGTCTTACATGGATCTTTTTTATTTGATTGTTCACATATCCAGTTTGGTAGAGCTAACTTACTCTGAATATATCCTCAGTGCACAGTAATAGTGATATTGTTTCCAAACGTTTACTGGACATAAGAAATAGTAAACCTGGAAAGTCGAATAGCCACAGAAGATTTAAATCTCACTTTCCAAGTTGGGTGACATGTATATATTTTATATATATATATATATATATATATATATACACACACACACACACACACACACACGCACACACGCACACACGCACACACACACATGTCCATCCAAACAACATGTTTTTTGGAGAGTATCAGATATCTAATATTTTGTTTTCCCAGGTAGATGGACATATGTTATTTCTCCCAAATATGTTGTTTTCTGAAAACAATTTAGGAAATTTATGTGAAATTAATAAGAAAAAGATTTTCAAATCTTGCTAAGTTTCTAATATGCTATTAGCTATGTATTTTTTGAACTAGAAGCCATGGGGAGCATGTAGAGGGTGATATGTGAGATGTGGAAGTTGACAGATTTTAGGAAGATTCCTTGCTTCAGCTGATGTCAACTGTGGTAATAATATGTCTGACATCCAATATGTAAAACCCTTTGCAAATCAAATTTCAGAAACTGTATGAAGTACAAATTCTTTTGTGTAAGCATTCAGCATATTTGTGTAGTTGGTGATGAACAAATAATGCTTTCAGGAAAGCCCACAGTTAGAGGGAGGCCTAGAGAAAGCTTAGGCCCTTTAGACCCATTATTTATGTTGACTGTTTCACTCTGTGCTATAGTTGGGGTATTTGTTCCCACCCAAATCTTATGTTGAAATATAATGCCCAGTGTTGGAGGTGGGGCCTGAAGGGAGACAACTGTTTTATGGGGGTAGATCCCTCATGGCTTGGTGTTGTCCTCTGGATGGTGAGTGAGTTCTCCTGAGATCTGCTCATTTAAAGGTATATGGCACCTCCCTCCCACACTCTCTGTCTCTTGCTCCCACTTTTGCCAATTGATGTGCCTGATTCTGCTTCATCTTCTGCTATGGGTAAAAGCTCACTGAGGCCTCTCCAGAAGCTGAAAGATGTCAGTAACCTGCAGAACCATGAGCCAATTAAACCTCTTTTCCTTATAAATTACACAATCTCAGGTATTTCTTTATAGCAATGCATGAATAGCCTAAAACACTCTAAATTTTTCAGGATAAATTTCTTTGCAAAACCAGCTGGACTGAATCTACCTCTCTGGTGGTGTGTCTTCTGATTCCACATGACCCAGTATCACTTCCAGACAGCTGAGGCAGAGTGGTTGTCCTCTAAAAGTGCTTCTGAGCCCAGCTCCCCATTATCCATCCACATGCAAATGCACTCAATGTCATTGAGTATACTTGCCCTCACCTCTTTCTCTACCCACTGAATCCTTCAATACCCAGAATATAACAGCTCCTCTATGAGGTCTACCCAGATTCTGGCAGACAAAGCAAGCTATCACTTCCTCTACATTATCAAACTGCTGGGTATGTACCTCCATAATAGCAACTGTTTAAAATATATTGATATTAGCACTTTTACTATAATGTGACTTTATGGATGGCAAAAAAACACCTTTTTTTTAGTCCCCTAATGATCAAATAACAAATAACAAATAATAAGCTTTCAAAAGATGATTGAGCGATTCCCTAGCAAGATGGCCAAACGGGAGCAGCTCTGGTCTGCAGCTCCCAACAAGGTCAAAGCAGAAGGTGGGTGATTTCTGCATTCCAACTGAGTACCTGGTTCATCTCATCAGGACTGGTTAGACAGTCAGTGCAGTCCACAGATGGGAAGCAGAAGCAGGGTGGGACATTGCCTCCCTCCCCTAGTCAAGGGTAGCCATAATGGACCTTGCCATGAGAGACACAGCTATCTGGCCCAGATACTATGCTTTTCCTACAGTCTTCACAACCCAAAGACCAGGAGATTCCCTTCGGAGCCTACACCGCAAAGGCCCTGGGTTTCAAGCATAAAACTGGGCAGTTGTTTGGGCAGACACCAAGCTAGCTGCAAGAGTATTTTTCATACCCCAGTGGTTCTTGGAATGCCAGTGAGACGAAACTGTTCACTTTCCTAAAAAGGGGGCTGAAGCAAGGGAGCCAAGTGGTCTTGCTCAGCAGAACCCACCTCCACAGAGCCCAGCAAGCTAAGATCCACTAGCTTGAAATTCTCACTGCCAGCACAACCGTCTGAATTCCACACTCCAGCTTGGCGGGGGAGGGGTGTCCTCCATTACTGAGGCTTGAGTAGGTGGTTTTCCTCTCACAGTGTAGACAAAGCTGCCAGGAAGTTTGGACTGGTTGGAGTCCACCCCAGTACCACAAAGTTGCTGTAGACAGACTGCCTTTCTAGATTTCTCCTTTCAGGGCAGGGCATCTCTGAAAGAAAGGCAGCAGCCTCAGTCAGGGGCTTATAGATACAATTCTCATCTCCCTGGGACAGAGCATCTGGGGGAATGAGTGGCTGTGGGTGCAGCTTCATCAGGCTTAAAGGTTCCTGTCTGCTGGCACTGAAGAGAGCAGCAGATCTCCCAAGACAGTGCTCAAGTTCCACTAAGGAACAGACTGCCTCCTCAAATGGGTCCCTGATCCCTGTGCCTCCTGACTAGGAGATACCTCCCAGCAGGCGTTGACAGATACCTCACACAGGAGAGCTCCAGCTGGCATCTTGTGGGTGCTGTCTGAGCTGAAGCTTCCAGAGGAAGAAGCAAGCAGCAATCTTTGCTGTTTTGCAGCCTCCACTGGTGATACCTAGGCAAAAAGGGTCTGGAGTGGAACCCCAGCAAACTCCAGCAGACTTATTGAAGAAGGGCCTAACTGTTAGAAGAAAAACTAACAAACAGAAAGCAATTGACATCAACAAAAAGGATGACAATTGCAGAAACTTCAACCGAAGGGCACCAACAGCAAAGACCAAAAGTAAAAAACAATCCATGAAGATGAGGAAAAACCAGCACAAAATGCCTAAAAATTCCAAAAACCAGAACACCTCTTCTCCTCCAAAGAATCACAAATTCTCACCAGCAAGGGAACAAAACTGTATGGAGAATGAGTCTGATGAACTGACAGAAGTAGGCTTCGGAAGGTAGGTAATAACAAATCCCTCCAAACTAAAGGAGAATCTTCTAAGAACCTTGATAAAAGGTTAAAGGAATTGCTGACTAGAATAACAAGTTTAGAGAAGAACATAAATGACCTGATGGAGCTGAAAGACACAGCATGAGAACTTTGTGAAGCATACACAAGTATCAATAGCTGAATTGATCAAGTGGAAGAAAGAATATGAGAGACTGAAGATCAACTTAATGAAATGAAGCCTGAAGACAAGATTAGAGAAAAAAGAATGAAAAGGAACGAACAAAGCCTCCAAGAAATATGAGAACATGTGAAAAGACCAAACTTACATTTGATTGGTGTACCTCAATGTGAAGTTGGAAAACACACTTCAGGATATTATCGAGAGGTTCCCCAACCTAGCAAGACAGACCAACATTCAAATTCAGGAAATACAGTGACCACCACAAAGATGTTTCTCAAGAAGAGCAACCCCAAAACACGTCATCGTCAGATTCACCAAGGTTGAAATGAAGGAAAAAATGTTAAGGGCAGCCAGCGAGAAAAGTTGGGTTACCCACAAAGAGAAGTCCATAAAATCTCATAGCAGATCTCTCTGCAGAAACCCTGCAAGCCAGAAGAGAACAGGTGCCAATATTCAACATTCTTAAAGAAAAGAATTTTCAAACCAGAATTTCATATACAGCCAATCTAAGTTTCATAAGTGAAGGAGAAATGAAATCCTCTAAAGACAAGCAAATGCTGATGGATTTTGTTACCATCAGGCCTGCCTTACAAGAGCTCCTGAAGGAAGCACTAAATATGGAAAGAAAAAACCAGTACCAGCCACTGCAAAAACAAACCAAAATGTAAAGACCATCAACACTATGAAGAAAATGCATCAACTAATGGGCAAAATAACCAGCTAGCATTATAATGACAGGATCAAATTCACACATAACAATACTAACCTTAAATGTCAACAAGCTAAATGCCCCAATTAAAAAGCACAGACTGGCAAATTGGATAAAGAATCAAGATCCTTCAGTATGCTGTATTCAGGAGACCCATCTTAGGTGCAAAGACACACATAGGCTCAAAATAAAGGGATGGAGGAATGTTTACCAAGCAAATGAAAGACAAAAAAAAAGCACAGGTTGCACTCCTACTCTCTGAAAAAGCAGACCTTAAACCAATAAAGATTTAAAAAAAGAAAAAAAGGGCATTATATAATGGTAAAGGGATCATTTAAAAAGGAAGATAATTATCCTAAATATATATGCAACCAATACAGGTGCATATATATTCATAAGCACCCACATTCATAAAGCAAGTTCTTAGAGACCTACAAAGAGACTTAGACTCCCACACAATAATAGTGGAGGACTTTGATACCCCACTATCAATATTAGACAAGTCAGTGAGACAGAAAATTAAAAAGGATATTCAGGACTTGAACTCAACTCTGGAACAAGCGACCTAATTGACATCTACAAAATTCTCCACCACAAATCAACAGAATATACATTCTTCTCAGCACCACATAGCACTTGTTCTAAAATTGACCACATAATTAAGAGTAAAACACTCCTCAGCAACTGCAAAAAAATGGAAATCATAACAAGCAGTCTCACAGATCACAGTGCAATAAAATTAGAACTCAGGATTAAGAGACTCACTCAAAACCACACAACTGTATGGAAACTGAACTTGCTCCTGAATGACTACTGGGTAAATAAGAAAATTAAGGCAGAAATAAATAAGTTATTTGAAACCAGTAAAAACAAAGACACCACATACCAGAATCTTTGGGACACAGCTACAGCAATGTTTAGAGGGAAATTTATAGCACTAAATTTCCACAGGAGAAAGTGAGAAAGTTCTAGAATCAACACCCTAACATCACAATTAAAAGGACTAGAGAAGCAAGAGCAAACAAATTCAAAAGCTAGCAGAAGACAAGAAATAACTAAGATCAGAATCGAACTGAAGGAGATAGAGACACAAAAAAATCTTTCAAAAAATCAACGAATCCAGAAGATGGTTTTTTGAAAAGATTAACAAAATAGATAGACCTCTAGCCATACAAATAAAGAAAAACAGAGAAGACTCAAATAGATACAATAAAAAAATGATAAAGGGGAAATCACCATTGATCCCACAGAAATACAAACGTCCATCAGAGAATATCCTAAACACCTATATGCAAATAAACTAGAAAATCTAGAAGAAATGGATAACTTCCTGGACACATAGATCCTCCCAAGACTTAACCAGGAAAAAGTCAAATCCCTGAAATACCAAAACAAGTTCTGAAATTGAGGCACCAATTTTACAGGCCTACCAACCTATAAAAAGCCCAGGACCAGATTGATTCACAGCTGAATTCTACCAGAGGTATGAAGAGGAGCTTCTGAAATTATTTCAAACAATAGAAAAAGAAGGACTTCTCCCTAACTCATTTTATGAGGAAAGCATCATCCCAATACTAAAACCTGGCAAAGACACAACAACAAAAAAGAAAATGTCAGACCAATATTCCTGATGAACATCGATGCAAAAATACTCAAGAAAATACCGGCAAACCAAATCCAGCAGCACATCAAAAAGCTTATCCACCAAGATCAAGTAGGCTTCATCCCTGAGATGCAAGGATGATTCAATATATGCAAATTAATAAACATAATCCATCACATAAATAGAACCATTAACAAAAACCACATGATTATCTCAACAGATGCAGAAAAGGCCTTTGATAAAATTCAGCAGCACTTCATGCCAAAAACACTGAATAAACTAGGTATTGATGGAACATATTTCAAAATAATAAGAGCTATTTATGACAAATACAGCAAATATCATACTGAATGGTCAAAAACTGGATGCATTCCCTTTGAAAACTGGCCAAGACAAGGATGCCCTTTCTCACCACTCCTATTCAACATAGTATTGGAAGTTCTGGCCAGGGCAATCAGGTAAGAGAAAGAAATAAATGTATTGGAATAGGAAGACAGGAAGTCCAATTATCTCTGTTTGCAGATGATATGATTGTATATTCAGCAAACCCCATTGTCTCAGCCCCAAAATTCCTTAAGCTAATAAGCAACTTCAGCAAAGTCTTAGGATAGAAAATCAATGTGCAAAAGTCACAAGCATTCCTACACACCAATAATAGACAAACAGAGAGCCAAATCATGAGCAAACTCCCACTCACAATTGATACAAAGAGAATAAAATATCTAGGAATATAACTTACAATGGATGTGAAGGACCTCTTCAAGGAGAACTACCAACCACTGCTCAAGGAAGTAGGAGAGGACACAAACAAATGGAAAAACATTCCATGCTCATGAATAGGAAGAATCAATATCATGAAAATGGCCACACTGCCTTAGTAATTTATAGAGTCAATGCTATTCCCATCAAGCTACTATTGACACAGAATTACTGTCATAGAATTAGAAAAAAAAAGAAAAACTACCTTAAATTTCATATGGAACAAAAATAGTCCATATAGCCAAGACAATCCTAAGCAAAAAGAACAAAGCTGGAGGCATCAAGCTACCTGACTTCAAACTATACTACAAGGCTACAGTTAAAACAACAACAACAACAACAAACAGCATGGTACTGGTACAAAAACGGATATATAAACCAAGGAAACAGAACAGAAGCCTCAGAAATAATACCACTCATCTACAACCATGTGATCTTTGAAAAACCTGGCAAAAACAAGCAATGAGGAAAGGATTCCCTGTTTAATAAATGGTGTTGGGAAAAATTGGCTAGACATATGGAAAACTGAAACTGGACCCCTGCCTTACATCTTATACAAAAATTAACTCAAGATAGATGAAAGATTTAAATGTAAGACCTAAAACCATAAAAACTCTAGAAAAAAACATAGGCAGTATCATTCAGGACACAGGCATGGACAAAGACTTCATGACTAAAACACCAAAAGCAATGGCAAAAAAAAGCCAAAATAGACAAATGGAACCTCAATAAAATAAACAGCAAAATAAGCTATTATCAGAGTGAATAGGCAACCTACAGAATGGAAGAAAATTTTTTCAATCTATCCATCTGACAAAGGGCTAATATCCAGAATCTACAAGGAACTTAAACACACTTACAAGAAAAACACCCCATCATAAAGTGGGTGAAGGATATGAACAGACATTTTTTCAAAATAAGACATTTACATGGCCAATAAACGTATGAAAAAAAGCTCGTCATCACTGGTCATTAGAGAAATGCAAATCAAAACCCCAATGAGATACCATCTCACACAATTTAGAATGGCAATTATTAAAAAGTCAGGAAACAACAAATGCTGGAGATGATGTGGAGAAATAGGAATGGTTTTACACTGTTGGTGGGAATGTAAATTAGTTCAACCATGTGGAAGACAATGTGGTGATTCCTCAAGGATCTAGAGCTAGAAAAACCATCTGACCCAGCAATTTCATTACTAGGTTATAAATCATTCTATTATAGGATTATAAATCATTTATAGGATTATAAATCATTCTATTATAAAGACACATGCACACACATGTTCATTGCAGCACTATTCACAATAGCAAAGACTTGAAACCAATCAAAATACCCATCAATGTTAGACTGGATAAAGAAAATGTGGCACCTATACACCATGGAATACTATGCAGCCATGATAAATGATGAGTTCATGTCCTTTGCAGGGACTTGGATGAAGCTGGAAACCATCACTCAGCAAACTTTCACAGGAACAGAAAACCAAACACTGCATGTTCTCACTTATAAGTGGGAGTTGAACAATGAGAACATATGGGCATAAGGAGTAGAACATCACACACTGGGACCTGCTGGGGTTTGGGGACAAAGGGAAGGGATAGCATTAGGAGAAATACCTAATGTAGACGATGGGTTGATGGGTGCAGCAAATCACCATGGTACATGTATACCTATGTAATAAACCCGCATATTCTGCACACGTATCCCAGAACTTAACGTATAATTTTTTTAAAAAGATGATTGAATAAATAGCTTTATTAGAGACCCAAAAATCGGATCCATTTATAGCATTTAGACCATGTCCTTCTAAAACTTTCAGTGTGCATTTCTTGATGTAAATGAGGTACAATTTTCCGATCCAAAGTAATTAAACTTACAGCTATTCAATTAGCATATATTTGTAGCATGCTTGCTATTATAAGTGAGCTGAATATTTTATTCCTTTGACTTTATACAGACAAAAGTTTCTGTTGTGTCTCTTAAAACATATTACATTCACTGTTTTCCACTTTAACCATTAAAATAAAATTCATGAAGGCCGGGCGCAGTGGCTCACGCCTGTAATCCCAGCACTTTGGGAGGCTGAGGCGGGTGGATCACTAGGTCAAGAGATCAAGACCATCCTGGTCAACATGGTGAAACCGCGTCTCTACTAAAAATACAAAAAATTAGCTGGGTATGGTGGCGCGTGCCTGTAATCCCAGCTACTCAGGAGGCTGAGGCAGGAGAATTGCCTGAACCCAGGAGGCGGAGGTTGCGGTGAGCTGAGCTCGCGCCATTGCACTCCAGCCTGGGTAACAAGAGCGAAACTCCATCTAAAAAAAAAATAATAATAAAAAAATAAAAAATAAAATTCATGAAAAAAAAAGAAGAAAAAGAAACTACATTCTCCCATAAGTTTTAAAATGTTGAAAAAAGATGCTTGGGAACTTAAATATTTCTTGTATAGCATCTATTTTAACAGTAAACTGCTCATTATAATCTTTACAAAGCCAGGGTGATAATATAATGAATAACTATGTAAGAAATCAGCAGATGGTATTCCTCAGCACTGTAATACAACTGGACTTGATGACTAAAGATCCTGTTATAAAATTGGCCCACAATTGTAACAATAAATGCTGTAAATTTCATAGGCTTGTAGGCTGACCATACCAACATGGTCCCTCTCACTGAAGTACGTAAATATAACTGCTTATTTTATTGCCCTCTTCAATCCTGCTAGCTCACTACTTTGTGGTTGCTAAGCAACCCTAGCAAAATTGTGGCATGCACACTTAAAAAGACAGAAACACAAAAGTGTGCTTGTTGATTTATTTATTGGAATGGAAATGATCCAGGTCCAAAATAAAATATTTTTGATGTGATAGCTAGCACCAACTGGATAACAACTTTTAACTTCACTGTAATCACAGTGAGACTTTTTTTTTTTTTTTGAAAAGGTTAAAAAAGAAACCTAGATACTCTCTCACCCCAAGTGAATATTTTGCATGATCATTTTTGGTGGGAGTTGCTTATGAATATCTTAAGAAACATTTTGGCCTTGAAAGTTTATGGAAGAAGGGTAAGTAGAGTGGAGCCCAGAGCCAGGGCATTTGTAGGACAACATGAGGTATGAATTATTGTAACTGTATTACCCAGTGAGCAAACTAACCCATCAAGCTATATAGGTTGTCACAAAATGTACTGAGGCATTCCGTTCCACTCAGGTGAGGTAGGACGAAGGGCAGAAAGACAGCCTGAGTCCTAAAAATCCTTGCTGCCTCAGGGTAATCGTAACTTATTTCACCATATTTATAGGTCACTAATGGTAATTGACCCAGAAGAAATGGTGACATCGAATTGTCCTTGGCCTCTTGTCAAAAAGAAAGAAATCATAGATGATTACACTCACAGACCAAAAAAAAATCCATGACCAGTAACAACTCTTTTAGCATAAATACAGGAATAATAATAATATGTAACTTATATCATTTATTTTTAACATTTTTCTAATGGAATTGTTTAGTGCATGCAGAGAATCTATTACACAGAGAAAAATAAAGTATACTAGTATACTATTCAAAATTACAGGAGACTAAAATTGCTATTTTCACTTTTGACTCTTGACAATGAACAGTATATTACAATGAATTGTCTCTCTTTCACCCTCTAATTCTCTTTTTCTGGCTAGATGGTTTTGTCAGGTGAAGCCAAGTTATTGGGAAATAATTCCAGCTCTTTGCTCTATATCTCACAACAGCACATGTACATTTTTCTAAGATTTAATTTTTATCTTTTCACTCTGTTCCTGAGCTTCCCCTTTCCATGATAACTTGTGTTAAAGCAAATTTGCATTACTTAATGAAGTTGCTCATGTCTATGATTTGTTGAGACTTATTATGTGATCAGAGATGATGCTATTCTAGATTTTTGTTTGCTTGTTTTGTCAACATACTAAAATCCACTCTAAAACACAGAATCTTTGTTTCAGAGGAAAATGGATTTAGAATTGGGCCAAAGCCCAAATTTTGTTTTTGTTTTTTTCCCTATGATAATAAGCAACAAAGAGAAGCAATATAATGCAATAAGGTAATTATTTTATTCCTAAAACACAAATTATTCTATTCACTCAAATGTTATTTTGCTGAAATAATTGTAAATGGTACTAAACCCACACATAATCCCTGTTGAGAACCCTCAGACATGTGTATGTAGCTTTAAAGCAGTCATATATTGCCTGTTTTCACAACCTTTATGGCTAAGCCCTTTTAATAAAGCCTATATTGTTATCTCATTCTCCATTTTAAATTGTTGATGGTCACAAACATGGTGCTCATTGATTTGGGGTTTGGAAATTCATATGGAAACTCTGTAATAATTTATGGCCACAGAATTGACTAATAGATTTCAGACTGTATCTAAGAACAATTTGTCTATTTGACTGATTGATAATTCGTTAATTCTTTGACTATGTCAAACTGCCAATTTTGATCATATGTTAATGTAAGGAAATAATTTTTAAACTTTTTTGATTTATTTAGATTGATGTCTACATTATATTCTTTTTGTACCTTGCTTCCTATATGAGTTTGATTCCTGAAAAATTATATCCAACTCAAACTTCAGTAAATTACATTACCTTAAATATAGTAGAAAAATAATTTCTCAGCATAGCACTACAAGTTAAATATAATCCCTATGGTATTAAAATATTTTTAATCTAAAAATTAACCATAGAGATGATTTCTTCTCGAAAGAAGTAGCTTATATTGTAAAAATATTTGGGACTTTATTAAGCAAACCATATAATAAATTGAAATCTAAGCTTAAAAACAAAGATATTCATTACCTAATAAAAAATAAACAATTGTTTTAATTAGGCTCTTCCACCCAGAAACTCAGTTCAGGGCAGACTTGTTAGCCCACGTAGCTTCAAATTCTGTTTATGATATTCAGAATAGACAGACGATATTTTCATCCAATTCAAGTATCTTGTTTTCAATTCACAAGACAGTAAATACTTTTAGTAACTGTTTAACTCAAATGAATGGCACCCACACACGGGCTTCCTAAGTTGTCCTTACACATGCTTTATTGCCATGTGGTTACATAAATCTCCTTGTCTCTGGGAAGTACACTTCCCTTGAGAAGCTTACCTGAAATGTCAGCTTAACCAGAGCATGAAGCTCTAGCCCAGTGAACAATGCAACAGCCTGAAGACGTGCGGATACTGAGTGAAAGCTAACTATATTTCTTCTTCACAAGAAAGCAAAAACCTTCTGATTAGCACCTATGTAGGTGTTATTTTCAACTTTTAAATATAAATCAATTTGTATTTTGGGTTTTTGTTCACAAATGGAGAAAAAAGCAGAAAAAAATGAGATTACCACATTTTTAAAATTTAAATTATTCTGAAATATATACTTTATGACAAAAAAATTACTATTGTTCAAATGTCAAAAAAATTATTGCATCCAAATATCTGAAAAGTAACATATCTGTAATGTGCTAATTGTTGCATCATAGCATAGTGTTAATGTCTTCACATCTGAGGAGAATCTAAATTTACAAGTTCTTAAATATGCTATTTCTGGACTTTATAAATATAATTCACTAGTAGATAAATTTATCATCATCTTACAGCTTAATCTTTGATTTAAAAAATTCTTAATAAGAAGTTAAATAAAAGTCAATCTTTCTAAACACTTCAATGCCCTTTTAGGTGATTTATAAGGCACTCAACTATATAGGCTAATCATCATATATGCTAGAAATTCTTGCTTTCTAACATCCTTTTCAAAACCCTTTTAAGCTTTGGTGCTCTGAATATCAACAGATAGTGAGATGTCCTGTTAGCTGTCTGGTTTTTTTATTTTGCTACATACAGTAGTGTTGAGAGGGAAACCTTAAAATAAGGCTACAGCAGACCCTAAATGACAATGTTTATTTCCCAGGAGTCCTATGGAATAATTTTAGGATATAAACACACAATCATTACAAAAACCTCAAACCAAAAAAGTCATTTTCAAAGTGGTATACTTGATGCCACTGTCCTTACAGTAGGATCCTTGCTTTTAGTTACGATCATTGGTCACTTCCAGGATTTCTTGTCTGTGGATGATGTAAGAGATGATTGAATTTCACTGAGTAACAAAAAGAAAAAGAGTCTGTCTACCACATAGTTTGCAATAAATTCTCCATGATCACTGTATTCAGTTGTTCTTGCATTGTTATAAAGAAATACTTGAGACTAGGCAATTTATAAAGAAAAGAGGTTTTATTGGCTCATGGTTCTGCAGGCTGTGGAAGAATGGCACAGACACTGCTCATTCTGAAGAGGTCTCCCAGAGTTTTACTCAAAGATTGAAGGCAAAAACAGAGCTGGCACATCATATAGCCAAAGCAGGAGCAAGAGAGAGAGAGTGGCGGTGAGATGCCACATACTTTTAAAAAAACAGATCTTTTGTGAACTCAGAGCTAGATCTCACTTATCACCAAGGGGAAGGCCCAAGCGATGCATGAGGGATCCACCCCTGTGATTTAGACACCTCCCACCAGGCCTCACCTCCAACACTGTGGATTACATTTCAACATGAGATTCGGGCAGGGATGAATATCCAAACTATATTAAAAAATTGACCCCAAATTAAGTGTTATATCATCTTAAATAGTCAAAATCCTCTATATTGGTAACATTGCCTTGAGTGGTTTAAGCACAATGTTGTTTCTTTAATGAAATTAAGGCTGTGTAGAACATTCTGTAGAACATTTCTGTAGAACTATTTTATTGGGCTATTACTGAAATATTTTTATTGAATACAAAAATGTTCTGTGTATTCAAACATACTCACTTTTGGGTGTGCTGAATGCAACAAATACTTAGAGTGAAAGAAAAAATTTCTCTTTCTAGGCTATCATTGTCATTAGATCATTAGATCTTCCAGACAATTTCCTGTCATAGATTCACTAACAGTTATTAAGAAACTAAAATTTAGGCTGTGAAAATTAAGATCAAATAAATAATAATGAAGGATTAATGAGAGCATCTTATGTATAGGTCATATACACATGTGTGTACGACTATATATAATATTTCTCTTTCCTGAGGTGTTTTAAAAACAGTACTTCAAAAGTTACACTTTAAAAATGCAATATTGTCCTTTGGAAGATTGTAGGCAATTAATTATTGTTATTACATATTTTCTTTTTTTATATGAGAGGTTTTCTTTAAGAAATTACCATACAAACAAATAAATATTCTTCTTTTTTTTTGAGACTGAATCTTGTTCCATCACCCAGGCTGGAGTACAGTGGCACTATCTCAGCTCACTGTAATCTCCACCTCCTGGGTTCAAGCGAGTGTCCTGCCTCAGCCTCCATAGTAGCTGGGATTGC
>NW_022436947.1:16153168-16204029 GCF_009761245.1 Sapajus apella
AAAAAAAAAAAAAAAAAAAAAAAAAAAAAAAAAAAGTTCAAGAAAATGTTAATTCAGCACCAAAATTAGCTGAGAAAAATTAGTTGCAAAATGAGAGAGATCAATTTCCTGAGAGTTTATAGGCTGATGTATACTCACAGGTTTTTAAATTATTTTAGAAATTGATAGCTAATTCTGGCCTTTGTGACTTTTCCTCTGTGTATGACTGCAAAACCCAAGAATAAACATTTAAAAAGTACAAACCTTAAACACTCATCAGACTTTTGTTGTTTTATTTATTTTGTTTGGTCCATTTGATCATTAAAAACATTTGAGTGAGTATAAATCAAGTTATTCAGCATTCTGCACCCACAATCCTTCTTCTCCTCCCTCTCTCCCTCCTCTCTTCTTTTCTACTGCTACCCTCTCTTCCCTTTCTCTCTTTTTTTTCTGAGATGAGGTTTTTCTGTTGTTGCCCAGACTGGAGTGCAGCGGTGCCATCTCAGCTCATTGCAACCTCAACCTCCCAGGTTCAAGCAATTCTCTGGCCTCAGTCTCCTGAGTAGCTGGGATTACAGACATGTGCCACCACGCCCGGCTAATTGTGTATTTTTAGTAGAGACAAGGTTTCGCCATGTTGGTCAGGCTGGTCTCAAACTCCCAACTTCAGGTGACGTGCCCACCTCAGTCTCCCAAAATGCTGGGATTACAGCCATGAGCCACCGCACCTGGCTCCTCTTCATTCTCTTCTCTCTTCTTTCCCATCTTCTCTCTCTATCACTCTGTCATTCTTCCTATATCCTTAGCTTTTAAATACTTAGTTGAATTTCTAATTGTAAAAATAATTAATTTACTAATAGTCAATACATAGTAAAACCCAACTAAGCAGAATAGATACGTCATTTTGCCAACTCTACCAAAATCCGAATTTTCTGATTCTTGAATCATCTCATTGAGATGATTTTCAATCTTTAAGCACTGATTTATCAGTAATCATTTTAGATTACTCCTTATTACACTTCATTTCTTGTGAATATTTTTATCCTATGTTTTTTAAAATTTTGCAACCCTGTCTTCTATCTTTAATAACACTAAATGCAGATTATCCACAACTTAAGTTTTTACACTCTTAAGCACATACACTTAACTTGTTATTATGATCATTTAATCATTAAAAATTATAGTCAGCTGAGTGCCACTCAAAAAACGTAGCCATTCCTCACTTCACAGTCCTATACTGATGGCTTCATGACATAAATTTAAATATTGGAATAAGTAAATTGGGGATGTAAATAGAGGGAAAGGACGAAAAGGATAAAAACACACAGAGTATATCATAATCACTTGTGATCTTTGGGGGTATTATGACTGAGACTTATATAAGCTTAATGAGACTAATTTGGGAGTGGTTTTAAGGGACATTGCTTTTTAAGCAATAAATGTACAGTTATGTACCGCATGACGATGTTTCCATCAATGACAGACCATATATACAACTGTGGTCCTATAAGATTAAAATGGAGTTGAAAAGTTCCTAACACCTAGTGATATAGTAGCTGTCATAATGTCATAAAACAACACATTATTCACATGTTTGTGGGGATCCTTGTGTAAACAAACCCACTGCACTGCTAGTCATATAAAAGCATAGCACGTATCACTATGTACAGTACATAATACGAGGCGTATTAGTATGTTCTCATGCTAGTAAAGACATACCCAAGTCTGAGTAATTTATAAAGAAAAGGGGTTTAATTGACTCACAGTTCCTGCATGGCTGGAGAAGCCTCAGGAAACTTATGATCATGATAGAAAGCACCTCTTCACAGGGTGGCAGGAGAGATAATCAGAGAATAACAGCCAAGCCAAGGGGGAAGCCCTTATTAAACCATCAGATCTCATAAGGACTCACTATCACAAGAACAGTATGGGGGAAACTGACCCATGATTCAATTATCTCCACCTGGTCCCACCCTTGACACATGGGGATTACTATAATTCAAGATGAGATTTGGGGTGGGTCACAGCCAAACCATATCACTTGATGATAATAAATGAGTATGTTACTGGTTTATGTATTTATTATACTATACATCTCATCATTATTTTAGAGTATATTCCTACTTATTTTTTTAAGTTAATCTTAAAACAGCCTCAAGCAGGTCCTTCAGAGGAATTCCAGAAGAAGGCATCATAGGAGATGACAGCTCCATGCACGGGTATTGCCCCTGAACATCTTCCAGTGAGACAAGATAAGGAGGTGGAAGACAGTAATATTGATGATCCCACCCCTGTGTAGGCCTCGGCTAATGTGTTTGTTTTGCAGACAGTCTCCCTCTATTGTCCAGGATAGAGTGCAGTGGCATAACCATAGCTCATTACAGGCTCAGATTCTTGAGTTCAAGTGATACACCCACTACCTCAGCCTTCCAAGTAGCTGGGTTAGGTTTCTTATTGTAAAAAAGACAGTCTTGCTATATTGTCTAGAGTGGATTTCAACTGCTGGGCTCAAGCAATCCTCCTGCCTCAGCCTTTGGAGTGGCTGGGACTACAGGCACATGCCACCTGTGGCAGCTATTGTGCCTTAGTTTTTTGTTTTTGTTTTTTTTTAACAGTTTAAAAAGTAAAAAATTTAAAAAATAAAAACACTTATAAAGTAAGATTATGAGAAAATATTTTTGTACAAATGTACAATGTGTTTTAGGTTTTAAGATGTGTTATAACAAAAGAGTAAAAATGTTCAAAAAGTTCAAAGTTTATAAAATAAAAAGTTACAGTAAGCTAAAGTTAATTTATTATCGAGGAAGGAAAAATATTTATGAATTTAGTGTAGCCTGGGTGTACATTGTTTATTAGGACTACAGTAGTAAACAGTCATGTCCTAGGCCTTCACATTTACTTACCATTCACTCACTGACTCACCCAGAACAACTTCCAGTCCTAGTAAGTCCCCTATACAAGTCTACTTCTTTTTAATCTTTTATACTGTATTTTTACTGTACCTTTTCTATGCTTAAATATTTTTACATACACAAATACTCATCATTGTATTACTATTACCTACAGTATTCAGTAAAGTAACATGCTGTACAGGTTTGTAGCCAGGAGCAATAGGCTATGCCATATAGCATATGTAGATAGTAAGCTATACCATCTAGGTTTGTGCAAGTACAGTCTATGATTTTCAAACAATGACAAAATCACCTGATGACACATTTCTCAGAAACTATCTTCTTTGTTAGGTGACCTATGATTGTACTCTTTATAGTGCCATACGTGTCTGCTATTGGAATGAAATAAATACAAAATTGATAAAAGCACAGGGGAGAAGAATGAGCACCAGTAATATAAGAACTAGGCTAGGTAACCTTTGAATCACTCTAGCTTTGAGCTCTAGCAATTCTATGTTCAATATTTCCTGAGAACAGAAGGCTGGTTTCCTACAAAGATGTTCTTAACAAAACACAGTCATCTTGACCCTGAAATTTTACACCACTATTTGTCAATTTTGCTGGGAAAATAGAGATAAGGCTGGAAATAAAATAATAGCACCATCACCTAGTATGCAAAAAAGGGATAATGGCTGGGGTATATTTTGTGTACAGGCATACCTCATTTGATTGCACTTCACTTTATTATATTTGGCAGATACTGCACTTTTTACACTTTGAAGGTTTGAGGCTACCCTGCATCAAGCAAGTGTATTAGCTCCACTTTTCCAGCAGCACACACTCACTTCATGTCTCTCTGTCACATTTTAATAATTCTCAAAATATTTCAAACTTTTTTATTGTGATTATATCAGTTATATCTTTTAGGTTACTATGCAATTGTTTTTGGATGCCAGGAATCAAGCCCATATACAATGGCAAATTTAATTGATAAATGTTGTATGTGTAATAACTGCCTCACTAACTGGCTATTCCCCCATGTAGATCCCTATCCATGGGCCTCCCTATTCCCTGATACACAACAATATTGAAATAATGAAAATTAATAACAATATAATGGCCTCCAAGTGTTCAAGCGAAAGGAACAGTGGCATGTGTCTCATTTTTATATCAAAAGCTTAGTGATAAATAATCAAACTAAGTGATTAATGATTGTTGAAAGCTGAGACAGGCTAAAAGGCAAGTCTGTTGTGCCAAACATTGAGCCAAGTTGTGAATGCAAAGGAAAAGTTTTTTAAGGAAATTGAAAGTGCTACTCCAGTGAATGCATGAATGATAAGAAATCTGATATGGTTTGACTGTGTTCTCATGCAAATCTCATCTTAGATTGTAGCTTCCATAATCCCCATGTGTCACAAGAGGGACCCAGTGGGAGGTAATTGAATCACAGGGGAAGGTTTTCCCATGCTGTTCTCCTGATAGTGAATAAGTCTCATGAGATCTGATGGTTTTATTAAGGACAGTTTCCCTGTACATACTCTGTCACTTACCACCCCATAAGACGTGCATTTGCTCCTCCATCGCCTTCCACTATGACTGTGAGACCTCCACAGCCTTGTGGAACTGTGAGTCCATTAAACCTTTTTTCTTTATGAATTACCTATTTTCAGGTATTTCTTCATAGCAGTATGAAAATAGACTAATACAATAAATTGGTACTGGTAGAGTGGGATGCTATTATAAGGATACCTGAAAATATGGAAGTATCTTTGGAACTGGGTAACAGGCAGAGGTTGAAACAGTTTGAAGGGCTCAGAAGAAGACAGGAAAAGGTGGGGGTGTTTGGAACTTCCTAGAGACTTGGAGGGCTCAGAAGACAAGAAGATGTGCAAAAGCTTGGGACTTCATGGAGACTTCTGAATGGCTTTGACCAATATGTAAATAGTGATATGGGCAATAAAGTCCAGGCTGAGGTGGACTGAGATGAAGATGAGGAGCTTCTTGGGAACTAGAACAAAGATTACTCTTTTGTTTTAGCAAAGAGAATGGCATCATTTTGCCCCTGCGCTAGAGATCTGTGGAACTTTGAACTTGAGAGAGATAATTTAGGGTATCAGACAGAAGAAATTTCTAAGCAGTGAAGCTCTCAAGATGTAACTTGGGTGCTCTTAAAAATATTCACAAAGATATGGTTTGGAATTGGAACTTACATTTAAAAGGGAAGCAGAGCATAAAAGTTTGGAAAATTTACAGCTTGACGATGTGACAGGAAAAAAGATTTTCTGAGAAGAAATTCAAGCATGCTGCATAAATTTGCATAAGTTAACAAAGAGTCAAATGTTAATCACCAAGGCAATGGGAAAAATGTCTCCAAGGCATGTTAGAGACCTTCCTGGCAGCCACTCCTATCATGGGACTGGAGGCTTTGGTGAGAAAAAATGGTTTTGTTGGCCTGGCCCAGGGATCCACTGCTCTGTGCAGTTTAGGGACTTGGGGTCCTCTGCACTGCCACTTCAGCTGGTGGCTAAAAGAGATCAAAATACAGCTCAGGCCATGGCTTTAAAGGGTGCAAACTCCAAGACTTGGCAGCTTTTTAGGTACCTGTTTGCATCAGATTTTTAAAACCCATTTCTTTAAACAATACCTCCAGCTTTCACAGGTTTCCTTGCTTCAAAGAAAGTTATTCAATGCAACCTCTGGCTTCCAGATTCTCTATACATCTGACTATCCTACTATATTTATTGGTATTTCTAACTCTTTACTCCTAACATTGCCTTAGGTACTTAAGAAAGAAAAAAAAAACACTTTTGTTCTTGTCTAAAATTGTTTAAATATTAAGCTGTTCAAAATATATTGTTCATTTTAGTTAGTAACAATCTACCTAAGAAATCGTTGAGGTAGTAACCTCTCAAATTAATTCAACCATGCTTACAGGTGTATTCTATGTAAATCAAGCAAAACTTCGGTATGAGTGATGTTTCAATGACAATGTTTTTGATAGCTGCACAAATACTTGGTCAAGGTGGAACTGTCTTCTTCAAATGTATTTAAATAAATGTATTGAATGAATGTATCTAAATGAAAACATTATTAAAGAGGACTGACCTAGCAAAAACGTTTATATATAAAGTATCTGAGCAGTGGCAACTACTTGAATACTGCTCCAAGGATATCTAGAAATAGAGCATCTTTAAGTATTTGAAGGTCAATAGTCTGCCTTGCACAAATTCAAGTACTCTCAGCAGGTTCTCTTTCCAAACTTTTTCAACGACTGCACTGTCTTCTTCCTTTTTTTTTTCTTTAAGGTCTGGGATACATGTGCAGAATGTGCAGGCTTCTTACATAGGGATACATGTGCCATGGTGATTTGCTGCACCCATCAACCCATCACCTAGATTTTAAGCCCCACATGCATTAGGTATTTGTCCTAATGTGCTCCCTCCCCTTTTCTCCAACCCCCAACAGGCTACAGTGTATGATGTTCCCCTCCCTGTGTCTGTGTGTTCTCATTGTTCAACTCCCACTTATGAGCGAGAACATAAGATGTTTGGTTTTCTGATCTTGTGTTAGTTTGCTGAGAATGATGGTTTCCAGCTTCAAACATGTTACTGAAAAGGACATGAACTCATCATTTTTTATGGCTGCATCATATTCTGTGGTGTATATGTGCCACATTTTCTTTATTCAGTCCACAATTGATGGGCACTTGGATTGGTTCCAAGTCTTTGCTATTGTGAACAGTGCTGCAATAAACATATGTGTACATGTGTCTTTAGAGCAGAATGATTTATAATCATTTGGGTATATACCCAGTAATGGGATTGTTAGGTTAAATGGTATTTCTGGTTCTAGATCCTTGAGGAATTGCCACACTGTCTTCCACAATGGTTGAACTAATTTATACTCCCACCAACAGTGTAAAAGCATTCCTATTTCTCCACAGCCTTGCCAGAATCTGTTGTTTCCTGACTTTTTAATGATCGCCATTCTAACTGGCATGAGACGGTATCTCACTATGGTTTTGATTTGCATTTGTCCTTTTGCTTTAGACTCTGACTCTTCAAACTACCTCTGCCTCCCATGACCATATTCAACAGTGGTATTTCCAGACCAAGCTTTCCCAAAGCATAATGTAAGACTTAGGATATTGCTGGCATTATGCTAGCATATAATTTTCACTTTTAGTGATATCTATTTCTTCACATTTTTAGAGTATATTAAATGTATACTATGCCTCCTATATTGTTTTTATGTATGCTGGAAAAATTACTAATTGTGCTCAGCAAGATTACAACTTATTGTAGAATAGAGATTGTTCATATTTGTGTCAGTTATAAGAAATAAGTGAAACTCATTTAATCAATAAGAAATAAATTTAGTTCATTTTCCAGTCAGAAAACTGTATCTGAGAGCTATATCATAAAAGAAATGCCAGTGAATATCTATCTGCAATGATCTTCTCTTCCCTGTAGCAGCATGTAAGCATTAAGGGTAGAATGAATTTCTCCATTATAGGATGCATTTACAAAAAAGAAAAAGATGTGAAAGGCAGATTAAGAACAAAGTCTTCTTCTCTTTAATAGCTATTTTCTACTAATAGCTGGAAATAGTCATAGACACTAGAGTCATTTCCCCTCATTTGATATCAAAAGCTATAACCAAAGATATATGGGACCCAATCGTCTCCTTGAAAGTGACTGAGGAGTAGGAAAGTGAGGCAGAATTTTAACAGGAAGAAAGAATATTCTAGGAGGGAAAGGGAAGACTGAGTTTTCCATATGAGTTATCTAGGGGACCAGACTCTATCCCAGGAGCTCCCACCTCACCAAAAGTTTCCAAGTAATGCTCCAAATATTCAAGCCATAAAATCAATTTGGCAAGAGATCTCAGTTTGAATTGATGATCAAGGAGTTGACTTGCCACTCTCTTAATTTCATAAAACCATAAAATTATTAGAGTTTAGTTTAAAGTTAGAATTTTTTACTTTTATTGATTTTTATTTTAAAAAATATTTTAAAGAGATGGGGTCTTTGTTGTCCAGGCTGGTCTCAAATTCCTGGACTCAAACAGTCCTCCCAAAGTGCTAGGATCACAGATATGAGTCAGTATGCCTAGTCTAAAGTTATAATTTGATTTAAGATTCAGATTGAAGAGAATCTGGGAATTGAATTTAGAAATGTTATGACTCTTGAAAAATCTTACTATATGGAGCAAGTAATACTCATCAGACCTATATTTTGCATTAATTTTAGTCAAGGTTAATGTTGTTCTTAGAAATTACCTGTTTTCAACGAAAATGAAAGTTAATTATCTATTATTTTCATTAAGCTACCACTAAACCCTGGCCTTGATCAAAAAAATAAACAATTAGTAATTAAACACAAGAATAGAAGTATGACTTCATATGCGGATTTCAACATATCACTTGTGGTCTGCAGCCAGCAAGTAACTAATAGTATTTAATAGGATGAGAGCTTTACTATGGCTTAGAAGAAAATCAATAATGTAATATCAAAATGTAATATAATCAAAAATGCCTTTCATTGCGGTTTATATACTGTGTTAATTCATATGTATTACTGTAAAGGAACACCGGAGTTGGAGTAGTTTATAAAGAAAAGAGGTTTATTTGGCTCATGGTTCTGCAGACTGCAAGAGCATGGCACCAACATCTGCTCAGCCTCTGGTGAGGGTATAGGAATCTTCCAGTCACTGCAGAAGGTGAAGGGGGAAGGAGGTGCATTACATGGAGAGAGAGTGGGCAAGCAAGAGGGGGCTAAGGTGCCACACTCTTTTAAACAACCTGTGAACTCAGAGGGGGAACTCACTCATTACCATGAGAAGGGCACCAAGTCATTCAGAAGGGATCCACCGCCATGACCCAACACATTCCTCCAGGTCCCATCTCTAACTTTGGGGACCACATTTCAACATCATATTTGGAAGGGGCAAACATCCAAAGGGATTATATACATATACATGAAAGAAGGCAAGTAGAAACATAAAATGAACTGAATGTGTGTCTTATATTCTTGCTATATAAGGAAATTTCTTTTTATAGTTACATTGTTTGTGGATTTCAGAGTTTAATGAGTTGTTTACCTTAACCTATTGAAGATAGCTTTGTGGAGAACTGCTCTCTCTGCTCTACCTAACACTTCACTTTACATACACATCATCCAGTGGTGACTTGTACAAATTTCAGTTACATGTTTCTTGAGATTACATTAAATTGTGGAATTTGGCAAAATAACCAAACTTATGTAAATGTTAGCAAATGTCAAAAATTATTTTCCTGTCATTGTTTTCCACCCTTTTGCAATGATTGACTAATTACAACTTAGGGCCAAATTATATATTCACAGAATTTTAGAGCTCAGACATGGATATAGAGAAACAAAAATATTAAATTGGATTCCTCCAATCATATTTTAGCTTTAAAACAGCCCCATTCTTGTCTGTAACTTGCCATAAAGTATTTTTTAGAATTGTTTTCTAACATTCTACAAAAAAGTTGCAAATTGTAATAATACTATTTGCTTATTAAAATAAATTAAATTTTAGTAACAGTCAAGGCAAACAGTACAAGTCCAAAATATCTATGTTAATCCACTGAACCTAGTATCTTTGGAAAAAATGGTACAAAATTGTATTATAAATAACCATGTGTTTTTTAGTGATTCCTACTACTTTATTAGTCACTCCTATTCCACCATAAAATTAATTTGCAAATTTGTTCCAGGAATACATGATGCTCATAGTTACATCTCAAAATTTATTTTACTGATATGTCATTTTAAGGTGTTAGAAAACCCATTGCAAAACTACATGAGAAGTTTCCATTTGAAATTATTTAGGTTTTAAGAATTATCAGATTTGTTATTGACTAATAATGAGAAAATTATTTTCTTCTAAATCTTTATGCAATGAACAATCTAAAGCAATTTCTCCTTATTTAAACATTATATGAACTTATATAAAATAACAAATAGAAGTTGACAAATTTCATTTGCTATTGAACTGGTCTAATGATTATATTTCTAATAACTTTAAAACATTTTTTTTGCTCTTTTTAATATTGGAAAAATAATCAGGGTTAAAATATTTAAGCCTTACCCTCTGTGTCTCTAGTTTCTTTAAAATTTTTTCTCAATTATATGAAGTACCCTAATATAGCATTATAGTCCGAAGGTTTAATGCAGTTTCATTTAATTCCGTGGCCTCTAATTTTTAAAGATTGTGAAAAATGGTAATATGGATCATGTGATATATAAAATAAAAGTATTCATCATTCTGTTTGACTCTGTTTAAAGTAATTAAGAACAATACTCTTAAGAGTTGACAATGGTAACCTGAAATTTAAAACTGGTCACGAGTGGCTATATAGCATTTTACATGAAGGCTTGCCTCCAACCTAATTGGTCAGGTAACTGTCTTACTGGTCTGTGTTTATATACGTTATTTTGAATATCATCCCTGAATATAACAGTACTTCCTCTAAGCCAGTGTCAGCTAAGTGTTGATTTATGAACAAACAAACAAGCTGAAACTCATCAATCTGACATCCAAAATGTACTAAAATATAGGTGAAGGGGAGGAAGGCAGCAAATCACACTGCCATGTGTGTACCTATGCAACAATCTTGCATGTTCTTCACATGTACCCCAAAACCTAAAATGCAATAAAAAATAATAAAATTAAATTAAAAAGTCATCTTAACTGCAGTGTACAGTGATGCTATTAATTGTGCCTTTCACAGTATCTATACATCCAAGCAGACAGTATCTATGCTGTCAAATCTCTCTGTTGCTACATCCCTAACTTTCTGGCCATGCATATTTCCTCACACTTCCCTGTCTAAGCAGGTATTCCTCCTCTACTCTTTCCTACTGCTCCAAACCTGCAGAGAACTCTTCTCAGCTTGACATCCATCAGGGGAGTCTTTTTCAGCTTAGAATATGTGCCAACGTTTCTCCATCCTCCTTGAAAGGACTCTTTCATCACCTGTCATTTGCCTGGCAGTGCTGCTTCAGATGTAATCATTTTGTCTCCTCTTCATCTGATATCAACAACAACAAAACTCAAGAGTCAAGGAGACAAATATAAAAATCTTCCTGAATGAGGAGAATGACAATTTTAAACACATATAATATTTTGTCCCCTTCATACACATATAAATTGCTACTTGACACATTTGTTCATATATCACCATTACCTTAATAAGTTTTTGGTGATTTTTTTTTTTTCAGACAGAGTCTCGCTTTTTTGCCAGGCACCAGGCTAGAGTGCAGTGGTGCGATCTCGGCTCACTGCAACCTCCGCCTCCCAGGTTCAAGCAATTCTCCTGCCTCAGCCCCCCAGGTAGCTGGGAATATAGGTACATGACACCATGCCCAGCTAATTTTTTTGTATTTTTAGTAGAGACAGGGTTTCACCATGTTGACCAGGATGGTCTCAATCTCTTGACCTCGTGATCCGCCCGCATAGGCCTCCCAAAGTGCTGGGATTACAGGCTTGAGCCACCGCACCCCACCCACATTTGGTGATTTTAAAACTGCTCTGTCCACTCTTTTTGGAGAAAACCTCACTTCTACTTTATTTTCCCCAAGATATCAAATATCCAGTTTAGTGAATTTTGTTCCTTCTCAGCATTTGTTAGGCATTTATAATTTTTGTATGATACCCCACCTTCCTGGCATGAGACAGTGATCTTTTCTGCCCAGCCTTCCTACTTAAGAACATCTTCATAAGGTGTTGGGAGAGTGGAGGAAGTGGATAAATTATAAATTTTGCTCTTACTCACTGAATTGTAAACTGCTTGTCCCTAAAAGGTTTCAGTTTGAATATACCCACTTTTAGGACTTCAGAGAATGATTCACCCTGCATGGGAAAGTCTCCTGTAACGAATAATAATCACAAGTGTAACAGTCCAAAAGTAAGAATCATTGTTAAGGCAGCATTTCCATTGGTATGCTTTTTCTGAAACAGGAGGCTAGTGCAGAACTGACTCCAAGATAGTCATGTTGCTGATTTACTTCTTAAAATAACTATTCTACAGAAGGTATTCCTCAGAGACATCACCAAATACTGACCCAGGCTATTCCTGCTTAGCTTAGACTGACAGTTTCAGTATTTTAGTTTTATTGCCTTAGCTTGGGGGAAAATCCTACTTGCCTTCTCTTAACATGCTAATAGTGTGGAAACACAATACTGTCACCTCTGCTACTCAGCAGCTTAAGATGAAGTTGTTCTTTGAATGAGTCAGTGTTGACCGGTTGGCTAGCCCTTGTCAGGCTTCAGCTGTCAATCATAAAAGAAAACCTTCTCAAGTGTATGTGAGAAAGGTGTCCTAATACGGCATTGTGCAAAGATGGGAATTAATAAAACATTTGAGAACAATGTTTCCTGGAGCTGCTGAAGTTCATGGCTACTGGAGAACGATATTTTAAGTTATCTAGAGGATTTTCATTAAATATAGAAATATCATTAAACCAGCAAGCCAGTTGAGTGTGATTAGTGTTCTGACAGAGGACAGAATACTAGAGGACATAAGGGAAGTGTCTAAATCTGACATGAGAGATGAAGATTGCCTTCCCTCACGAAGTCATGTATAAACTAGAACCTGAATGAAGGGTGGGCAAGATTTAGCTAAGTAAAGAGGTAGGGGCGACTTTTATTGATGATCTACCTCCCCCAACCACCTTTTTCAAATGAAGAGCTATGAAAGGGCAAAAGAGTATGCAAATCATCTATGCCCTTAGAGATGCCCACATAGCTTAGATCAGAACAGAGACAGTATAAATTATTATTTTTAATTTTTATTTTAAGTTATGGGATACACGTGCTGAATGTGCAGGTTTGTTACGTAGGTATACATGTGTCATGGTGGTTTTCTGCACTCGTCAACCCATCATTTAGGTTTTAAGCCCTGCATGCCTTAGGTATTTGTCCTAATATGCTCCCTCCCCTTGCCCTCAACTTCCCAACATAAATTATTTAAGGTCATTGAATGTGCATTGATTACAAATTGAAAGAAATGCGCCACTATCAGAAATAGGACCTCACTAGCACCATGAGGCCATTAGGACCATGAGGAATAAATGCCTAGGTCAGAGGCCCAAACTTATCAGCTTAGAAACTAGCCAAAAGCTCATCCTTCCCCACAGAGATAACCACTCACTTTGTGGTCACTTTTTTCTCTTATTTGATATGACAATAATAGACAGAAATGGTCACTTTTCCTCAGTCTAAACACAGGGCAACTGCACATTGTCCTGCTAAAGATTTCTAGATTAAATGTGTTTATCTCATTTCACAACTAGTTTATACTTCCCATCTATGGTTTTCCAAAATATTACCCTCCTATGTTGTGCCTGCTCATACCACTGACTTATGCTTTCAAAACATACCCGAATGACATGGCTGTTTCCGTAGCATTTTCAAAGCATGTTTATTCTGTAATGGATTAATGGAGTCAGTGTTCTTTCTTTCTGTTTCATTGTGCAGACCACTGTGCATGATGCCTCTGTGCTTCGTAACTCATTCCTTCTGGAGACTTCCCTCTCTTCCTCCTCTTCGTAGTCCTCTATCACAGCTGGGCTCACTCCTTTCTATCTACCTCTCACACAAGAAATCCAATATACTGGGCTCTCAGTTTCTTTGTTATTCTTAATTGTATGGAGAAAATATATCTTATAGACAAAATAACGTTTACACTATTTCTATTCATTTCAATAACAATAATATAATGAACACCTATACACCAGCCTCTGGTTAAGGAATGGATCTTTCCTTTAAGCTGGTTGTGTGCCCATCTCCATCATATCCCTTTGGCAGCACCCACCACCACCCCATGCACATTGTTTCTATTCATTTATCTTTATTGTACCACCTATGAATAATCAAATGCATCTATTGGTTTTAACTTTTGTTCATTCTTCAGCTTTATACACATGGAATTATACAATATGCATTTTTGTGTGCATACAGCAAGTTTATGGGATAAATTCGGGTTAAATCTCAAAATCTTCACATAAGAGTGGTGATGGCTATTGTTTACTCATTTCATTTTTGGATACTACTAAATTGTGTGACTACACCACAAGTTAGTAATCTGCTCTATATTAGGTGTAAAAATGGTCAAAGGAAAATATCTAAAATAAAATTTTAAATGCATTACAGAAATTAGCATGAAAATTGATAGAGGTTCTCACATATCTATATAATGGAGACTCAAAGGGAGGAGAGAGGTATAACAGAATAGAAGAAATATTTGAAGAGATGATGACTGAGAACTTTTCAAAACCAGTTATTTTGGACTAAATGCTTATGTCCCCCCAACAAATTCATATGTTGAATCCCAAATCCCCAAAGTACTGGTATTGGAGCACAGGCTTTTGAAGGTAATCAAGTTTGACAAAATCATGAGGATAGTGCCCTCATCATGGATTAGCATCCTGATAAGAGGAAAAGAGGCCAGAGCACGCTCGCTCACTCTCTCTCGCTCTCGCTGTCTCTCTGCAATTTCAGAATACAGCAAGAAATGAGTTTTCTGTAAACGAGGAAGAGGGTCCTCACCAAGAACTAATTATGCTAGCACCCTGATCTTAGACTTACAGCTCCAGAACTGTGAAAAATAAGTGTTTGGTGTTTAAGCTACCCAGTTTGTGGTATTCTCTTATACCAGTGCAAACTGACTAAGACACCAATTAGAGAAGTCATAAGAACCCAGACAGGATACTAGCAAAGAAAACCACAACTAAAGGTACCTAGTAAACTTACTTAATTCCAGTTAACATCAATTTTTCCACTCCTTCATTTCTATGGTCTTACTCCAAGAAAGGTTTAAAAGAGAGGATTTCACAGATCTGAGTTCAGACACCATGTTCCTAGAATTTCTCTTTAATGTACATAGATTAAATTAAGAAAATACATTTTATTTCTAAAGTAGAAATATTACTATGACCTTCTCCTGCTCAAAATTCTTTATTGATTCCTGTTGCTCCAGTATAACACTCATTGCCCAAAACTACAATTTCATTTGGTTAAATTATACACATGCTTTAAAACTCTGAATCGATATTAATTTGTGATTGCTGTGTTTTCTAACTTCCTAGAGCCATTCTGGATGAGTTGCTGACACTCTCTAGGTCTATAGCACACATGACAGCACTTACACTATTCAATTATACTGTTTAACCTGTATCTCCCCCAACCCTCCACACACATATACACTATTATAAACTTCTTGAAATCAGGACTATGTATTTTACATCTGAATCTCCAGTACTTAGCAGATTCATAATGCTTTATAAATATCTGAGGGTAAATGAAAGGCTTAATGGCTATTCCCTTTGAGTAGCATCTTGGCTGCTGTGTTTCAGTCACTTATTCTGATCTTGGATTATTACCCACTTCTGAGTTACAACATGCCTGGTAGTCAAACATAAACAACTAGTAAGTTCAAAGCAAAATGATCAAACCAAAAAATCACTTCTGAGCATGAAAATAATTTCAAAACATTCTAGAAGGATATCTGAAGGATGTGAGATTTCTCCTTAGAATACGCACCAAGTGTTCAGTAAGAGAGATGGAAAAAAATTCATGCTGTAACAAACGTTTAGGAAAGAAATGTCATTGGATTCTTCTGCAGTCACACTAGAAAAAAGACAATGGAGCCAATGTAACATGCTTTCCTTCACTATATTTTCAACTTGGAAGTCCATACTGAACTGTACTCTCAATCTAGTAAGAAGGTAGAATATGTACATTTTAAAATATGCAATTCTCAAGTTCTCAAAAGATTAATCTCCCTTGTATCCTTTATCGGGAAGCTTCTAAAGTATATATTTCAACAAAATAAAGAAGTAAATCAAGAAAAGAACCAGAGCACGAAGGATGCTGCATGGAGAGAAGTAAACAAAATCCCAGGATGATGAGAAAGAGGGGCTCTAAAGATAAATTCTGAAGGTTAAAACATATTTGGAATAAATTTATTGTTCTCAGAAACAGTTTAGAGATGATTAAGTGATAGGTACACTAAAAATTATATGAAGAAAAAAGAAAATTATTGAACCAAAGGAAAACAAAAAGCTATTTAAGAATACGAGTTTCAGGAATTTGGATGTGGCTTACTACAAAATACACAAAATTCTATTTACATGCTCTGCTCATCCAATTCTAATTTTCTAATTATATCTATCTTCTGGCCTATTAATGGCTTCTCAAAAAGAATAGAAGGACAAAAAGGACTGTGTGCAAAGTCTTAAACTCCAAATGACATTTTATTCCATGCCAGACTCTGCCTCCAAGACAAGTTCTGACAAACCTATTTTTCCACAGATTTCTAATAAACTGCATCAATCTGCCCTAGTTATAAGATGTTAACATCAGAATTTTTCTGTCCTAGTTGTGTTTATCTAACAATGATGGGAAAAACTAATAATATCAATAATAATAATAATAATAATCAGTTTCTCAGGCGCTGTGGCTCATACCTGCTATCTCAGCACTTTGGGAGGCCAAGGCGGGTGGATCACCTGAAGTTGGGAGTTTGAGACCAGCCTGACCAACATGGAGAAACCCCGTCTCTACTAAAAATACAAAATTAGCTGGACATGGTGGCACACACCAGTAATCCCAGCTACTCGGGAGGCCGAGGCAGGAGAACCCCTTGAACCCAGAAGGCAGAGGTTGCCGTGAGCAAAGATTGCACCACTGCACTCCAGCCTGGGCAACAAAAGGGAAACTTTGTCTCAAAAAAAGAAGTTAGCAATGAGATAGATGAGGTTCCACATTATTCAGTCTTTGCTAAATCAATATATATTATCTTCATACTTGTTAGCAAGTTTTTTTTCCTTTTTGACCTACTTCATAAAGATTTACCTTAAACAAGATTGATATAATGCTGCATATAAATAAATGTGTCCTTATGCTTCTGAATGAAATATAGAAAAGAAAAAATTTCTTTTTATACCTATGGGTATTAAAAATAGACAAGTATAGGTAACTAGGTAATCATTGCTATTACTTATCTGTAATATAACAAAAGCAAAACCTCTTCATTTTACAAATTGAGGTGGAATAAAAACTGCTGATAACGAGAGAAAAAATTACAACATCAAATAACATGGATGTCAAGGGAGAACAATACATAACAGAAAGTTGACATCCGTACAAAATGACATAGTTCATATAAAATTAAATTAAATTACTGCAGGGATGAGTGTCAGACAATATAAAACGCCTATTTGTCCCATGAAACCTACTTTTACTTTGAGCTTTTCTGGATGATTTCTTATCAGAGAAACGAGTTCACAGTCACACTAATTGAAACATATGTCCTATACAAGATTATGTGTAATTTTTATTGTGATATTTCTTTTAGGTATGGAATTTTTATATTGAGGATTCTATTTAACAGGGATTGTGTTGAGAGAATAATTTCTAAATAGTGTATCATGTTTTAACAATTGTGAATGATGCAAACCTATATTTGTTTTCCAGCAGTTTAATCACAGAAATTCCAGGGTGGCATTTGGTTGTAGTTTAAACCCTTCCTCTTTATTAAATTTATACGCATTTATTTCTATTATTTTGTTACTGTAAGCTATGGGCTTTCCCTATAATAATTTTAGCCAGTTTACTGATTATTTAAATTATATCTGATGATTGGAATATATTGATTTCATGCCTTTATCACTCTGCTCATGGTCTTTTCACTGTCAGGAAAGCCTCAAACTACATCTCTGTGGTTCTAAATCCTGACTACCTATTCCTAGTAAAATGTCAGTTTCTCCACAATATCACCTGTGATTCCTCAGCCCAAAAGGAATTTCGTCCTGTCGCTAAACTCATTGCAGTCTAGCTTTGTCACCTGAAATAACACCCATCATTTTCCATCTTGCACTTTGTACTAGAATCCCTCTTTGAGAAAATAAGATTTCATTATTTACACCTTTAAACTTCAAGTATTTATTCTACTAGAAAACTCATGGCATTTTCTTAAGAAAATCTTTGGAAAAACAGACACTTGAAGAATACATACACTTGTATCCTAACCATGAAAAGCAGTGGGCAGAAATAAACGTTATTTTGAACATATTGCTTAAATTAAGCCGTCGATTATAAAAGCTTAGATTATTTAAACAAATGACTGCTTCAGACATCTGTTACCAAATGATGCTGCATAAGTTATACAAAATCTCCTTCTGTATAATTCCTTAAACATGGAATGGGAGTAAGAGCAGGGAGGTGGCTGGCAACTTCCCTACATGCAATCAATAGGCTGATTTTAGAGACTCACTTTATCCTCTCATTCCTCTCAGACCTACCCAACTCTCATAACACAAGCAATTAATTATACAACTTCCAAGGAACTAAATCTAGTTTCTCCTAACAAAATACTTAGGGACTATTTTCAGGTACTTCATAAAAGTGAGAGGCAGAGAGAGAAATCTGGAGAGACATCAAGAAAGAGAGAAAGAGAGAGAGAGGCTCTAATAGTTTCCGAACGCATCATTGTTTTCTTTTTTATATTAAATCTGCAGTCCACCTTGAAATGATTTGCTGTGTATGGTATAAGGAGAGAATTGCCACTTATTTTTATTTCTACCTAGACCTTTCACTAACCCAGCGCCATGTGTTAAAACAACCATTCTTTTCCCTCTGCACTGCCATGTCACCTTTGTTATAAATCAAGCAATCATATACATGTGATTTCTGAAATAGTTATTCTGCTCCATTGCTCAATTTGTCTATCCTTCTGTTAATACTTTAGCCTTAACTACTATTGTTAAATAATAAATCTTATATCTGGTATATAAATCTTCCAGCTTTGTTCTTGCTCAAGATTGCTTTGGTTATTCATGGCCTTTGATTTTCCATGAAAACATTAGAAATAACTTGTCAATTTCCCCTAGACAAACCCTGCTAGAATTGTGATTGGAGTATATTGGAGAAAACTGATTTCTTAAAAATATTTTATCTTCCATTCCATTTATATGATGTATCACTTCACAATCAAATTAAATTAAATTATTATTTAGATGAGATTGTGGTCAGTACTTCCTCCCAACCTCCCTGTTTGGCTATTACTGTAAAAGTTGATAAATACAAATATTAAATTTTCTAATTTCCTCTATGGCCAGGAACACCATATGACATGGTGCTGCCTTATGGAACACAAAAGGAAAACTAAAAAGTCCTTATAGTCTTAATAAAAAGGAAGACATTTGACTAGCCTATATTTTTCTTTTTGTTATGCCTTAAATCCTGGAGTGATTACTCACCATCCAAAGAAATTACCAACCCAGACACCAATGAACCAAACCAAGGCCAATTGTGAACCACCTTCAAGTTATTGCTACCTTAAAAAAAAACAAAACCTTATTTATTTAAGTGAATGTTATCTAGGGAGAATCTATTGCCAACTAATACTAACATATCAATATCAGAGGGGGAAAAGGAAAATACCATATTAGAATACTATACCTTTTTGCCATGTATGAGGGCTCTTACAACTAAAACTTCTAATAAAAAATTACAGAGCTTTTATTCTACTATAAATTATACCTACTAAATAACTAATCTAAATGATAATATTATTTTTCTGGGTTATCTATAAAATCTACATACATGAAAAATTATTAAAACATTGATTCCTAGTGTAATGTCTTGTTTGACTCCAAAAAGGAACTACAATATTTTTTCTGACTAAAAGTTTTATGGGTTACTCCCAATATCCCTGTTTGATTTTTAAGACAAATAAAACAAAAACTCTTATGGGTGGTAAACAGTGTTCTTACTTTAAATATTCATTACAATGAATTAGTGATTTACCAACTATTACTACTTCTGGTTTCAACTATTTTTAAATGTTAATGTTTTGAAGCATTTTGATATATATTTTATTTGCTTACATTTTATAACTAGATGCAAATAACAAAGTGTTTTTAAAATTATTCCAGGCTGGGCACAGTGGCTCACGCCTGTAATCCCAGCACTTTGGGAGGCTGAGGCAGGCGGATCACGAACTCAACAGATCGAGATCATCCTGTCCAACATGGCGAAACCCTGTCTCTACTAAAAGTACAAAAAATTAGCTGGGTGTGGTGGTGTGTGCCCTGGTAGTCCCAGCTACTTGGGAGGCAGGAGAATTGCTTGAAACCAGAAAACGGAAGTTGCAGTGAGAAGGGATCGCGCCACTGCACTCCAGCCTGGGGATAGAGCAAGACTCTGTCTCAAAAATAAATAAATAAAATAAAATAATTCCAAATAGCATGCTAAATAAAAGTAAAATGCATCCAGGGACTAATATGTATTTTATAGAGAAGAATTTATATTTATTTGAAAAGTTACAACAGAATCACCTCTCAAAGACAAAATTATTTTCCCAGAATTTTTGGATCCATAAAGAATTATATTTAGAATTTTTCTCTAAATACAGCTAGCGCCCGACTTATGACCACGATTGGTTCCAGCAGACCGGTCGTAACACGATTTGGTCGTAAGTTGAGTAGGCTATATGTACAGTATTGTGAAATAATGTTATAAAAATCTTTAAGTCATATTTTATCATAATTTTCTTTCATTATTGTTATATATCATAATTTTCTTTGTTCATTTTATGCCATTTGTATCATCTCTACACCATTTTGTTTCTTATTTTTACATTCGTCAGGTTTAAGTAAAACACTGCATTACCAGTACAACTGGTTTAATATTTGCAAAACATACAAAATTACAAAATACAGGTGCATATAAAAATACAAAATACAGGTGTAAAAAGTACCATAGGAAACATTTTCCCAATTGCAAAACATATCAAAATATATAAACATGTACAAAACATTTTATTGGCTGCTGGTGCTTGGCTGCGGATAGTTGATGTCATCATCTGAGGCAGCAGTTGGGGTTACCGGAGTTGGTTTTTTCATAAACATGGTGAGCTTTGTCTGAATTGTATGTTTCTTTTTTTCTTCATAAATTTCACGATACGGACGAAACACATCGTGCGCCATCTGTTCAATCCTTGCAAATCATTAGATGTTTGGGTCCATTGCTTCGAAATGTATAAGAAGTTTATTGGGAGGGGTTTGATGAAAAATATTCAAGACACAAAACACGAATTGCTGTACCGAGTCTGGGATAACAGTTGAAATGGTGCACGTGGAGATGGTAGTGCTGCCGGAAGCTGGTCCGCACTGTCGGACGCCCAGCTGGGCAATGTTTGCGCTGCCAGACATGGGGAAGTCGTGGCTAGCGATTGTGGTCGTAAAGTTGAATGGTCGTAAGTTGCATAGGTCGTAAGTCGATCAATACCTGTACTACATTTATGCTTATTTGAAACAATCACTATGTGTCAATTTGGGTCTCTAAAGTATCTCTGTTTATGGCAATTTGGAAGGCATTTTTCCAGGATAGTACTAATAAAAAATGGAACTAAAGAAACCAAACTATGCTCCATGGTCCCCAGGGTACAACTCTATACCTCCTTGGGTAGAAATACCTGTGGTAGGTTTCAAAGCAGTTCTATAAAGAGACTATATTATTTAGCCACAGTTTTTTCACAATCGGAACCTAAAATAAAATAACAAAAGATGACTCATTGTTCATGGTAATTTGTACTGGATTTATTACTAGCTATAGAATACACATTCATAATATAAGCATCCCTCAGAGAAAAATGTATATTCCTAAGGTGCCATGGATAATTGACCCATAGTTCAACTTATTTGATAGAATGTGTCTCTGGCCCACAACTTGATTTATCTGATCTTTTCAGTACTAAGAATGCAGTCCAGATAATGCTATTTTTATTAATTTTTAATTAATGTTTAGGGGTACATGTGCAGGTTTGTTACAGAGGTAAATGTGTGTCATGGGAGTTTGTTGTACAGATTATTTAATCACTCAGGTATTAAGCCTAGTACCCATTAGTTATTTTTCCTGATCCTCTCCCTCCTCCCACCTTCCATTCTCTGAAGAGCCCCAGTGTGTTGTTCCCCTCTAATGTGTGTGTATTCTCACCATTTTGCTACCACTTATAAATGACAACATGTGGTATTTGGTTTTCTGTTCCTGCATTAGTTTGCTAAGGGTTGCAGTAACCAAAACAGTATGGTACTGGTATAAGAACAAACATAAACCAATAGAACAGAATAGAGAACCCAAAAATAAAACTGCACCCCTACAGCTATCTGATATTTGACAAATCTGACAACAACAAGCAATGGGGAAAGGATTCCCTATTCAATAATTGGTGCTGGGATAACTGGCTAGCCATATGCAGAAAATTGAAACCGGACCCCTTCTTTACACTATATAAAAATTAACTCAAGACGGATGACATCTAAGACAAATAACCCTATTTTTATATTGTCTGTTATCCTACTGAAAATTCAAAACTCATTCTGGAAAGTCCAAATAATTTCCTCATAAGTCAATTTACTGCTAACAGCTATAACAACATGTAATGCCAAGGTCCATTGGGTTGCAGCAAATAACAAATCGGTCTTTCTCTTCCTCATACCAGTTGTTCCTCTCCACTAATACTCTTCTTTTTCTCCCTTTATTTTTAGAGCTTAGACTGTATTCCTTAAATTTAATTGAAATTTTGATTCAACATTAAATTTTCTGATTTATTTAAGTTTTAAATTCAAATGATTACAGGACTATGTAGGTAATGTAATGCAAATTTTAAAAATAGGTCAGGTGTGATAAAATAGAGAACACATGTCCTATCTAAAGAGGGCAACATCTAGTGAGTTATTCTTCTGAGAGTTGGGGCACAGATTTGCTAGAACTTAATTTTCAAGAGAAGTCATAATTATTTCAGTAATTAGCTGGTTTTTCAGTGAAAGAATTTAACTGAAAATGCTGGCTACAAATTCAAACTTAGTAGGAAACAAACAACTGCAGTATGCAGGATGATGCTGGATTAAATGATATGTATTTGTGTGCTGTAGTCAGTCTTAAGTTTTTTACTTCTATGCATTATGGATATAATCAGTGGAATGTATACAATTACATCATTCTTTATTATTCCCACATATTAAAGTATTTGTTTTTCTGGGGAAGCAGAAAAATTCTGCAGTTGCTCCATGTCAACAGCGAAGCTAAATCCTGTATAATTGTAATACATAGCATTTATTCTCAACTGGCAGGAATTTGTCCCAGAGGGACATTTGGTAATGTCTCCTGACATTTCTGGTTGTCTTAATGAGGGGAAGAAGGGCAGGACACTACTAGCATCTAGTGAGTAGAAACTAGGAAAAGTGTTAATCATTCTACAATGCACAGGACAGCCCCACAACAAAGACTTATCCAGCACTGAATATCAGTAGTACTAAAGTTGAGAAATCATGGTTTATATGACTCCCAGATCCTTAGTATTTCCTAAAATTCCTATGGAAGCATAAGAAATGTATGTATGAGAAACGGAATTGAGATAATTAGATTAAAAACTGTGAGGTGACTCTAAAAAATGTTTCTAGTTTCTGGATACATAACCAGTATGTATAGGTCCAGCACTCTTGCTCCACTTGAGCTCAGGAATCATTTAATGGGTCATATCTCTTACTTGAAAAGTTTCTTGCATTTTCTAATTCATAATCACTGTAAATTAGTTGCTTATACTTTCTATAGAACTGTATACTGCATATTTCAGGGACACTGGGTACAGTTGTAATATTCTTACGGTTTAAGAGATCACTAGAATTAGTCAGATTTTCTTAATGACTTCTGACAAGCATCAGACTCATTTACACCAAGGAATTTTGAACTTTAAAAATTTCAATTCATCTTAATTTAGGACCAAATACACCACCAATTTCACTCAATTTATTCCTTATGTGCAGGGTTAGGGAAGTTTAACTTATTTCAACTATCTACTGCTGTCTATATATATTTTGTACAGTTTGGTTTCTGTGAATAGTATTAAACTACATTCACTGAATTTTTTACTTTTGCCAGTTTATTTAGGCTCCACGTAGATGCAGGATTTATGTGATTTCACATTATTTAAATGGTAGCTACAAACCCAAGAATCCTTGTAGTTCAAAGCTAACTAAAGATTTCAGGCTTTTCCATCTTTCTAAAATGAAAAGACCTTGAAAGAGAAAAATTATATATTTTAGCCAAAGATGAATTTATGAGAATTTTTTTTTTTACTCTTGGCAACATGCAATCTCTAGCATTTAGAAAGTTTGGAAATCCAGAGTTTTGTAAAATTATGTTGTTAACTTTAAAAAATAATTATGCCAGAATATAGAGACATAGGGACATGGTGTACAGAGTTGTGAATAGTTCCAGAAAACTGAGGCTCCTTGAAACTTCTGAACATATAAAGTGCTTGGATAGTGTAATCACATATCTGTTGCACAAAGTCAGGAATACTAGCCCTTCTTTCCTATTTCTTCAAACTCAAGGAAATTAATCTAGGACAAATAAATTAATGCACTGTTTTATACCATACAACTTTTGTGGATAATATTATAGAAGAAAAACATTTTCTTATATACAATATTCCTTAGTGTTCCATCATTTAGTTTAGGAGACAATGTCATTAATTTACAAAGTTTCAAATAAAAAGATCAGTTCATATGTATATATATACAGCTTTATTAATTCTTAAATTATTATGAATACTTAACTATAGTCACACTGCATGCTAAAAAAAATACAATTCATTCTTAATTAGATCAGCTTAGATTATTTAAAAATTATTTCATTAAACCACTTTGAAAGTTTTGACGTCCTAGGCATTTTAACTCAGGTTTGCCTCAGTATTGCCTTTAGATATGAACATCAGGCCTCTGCTTTAGGCTCCACACTTCAAGAAATACATGCTTCCAAGTGCCTTCCTCAACATTTTCTAAGTCCTCGTCCTATTCCTGGGATGGAATAGCCCACCAGTGCCATCTCAGTGTAGTCCAGACAGCATGGACAAAAACCCCACCACATGATTTTTTACTTGGAACATTTTGCGACCCTCTATTCAGTACATAGACTCAACTGGATGCCCCGAGAAGCTCTAGGACTCACTCAATCTATGTGGTCTTTCTGGGTCATGGTTGAGCCTCAGGCCTGTAAAGACTGTTCCAGCTGTTTGGCAAGGTATTTATTCCATGGGATCTCATAGAATTGAGCTGCCATAATGGTGTGGGCACATTAACTTGGTGATTCTCACTCACATTGGAGACAGGGTGAGTTAAAGGCTCTGGGTTGCTGATGGACCACCACTGAGCCTTGGGCTTGAGGCACACATATGACACATGCGGACCCATGCATTAGCTCTTGCCCTTGTTCCAACCGGAGTATCACCTCTAGTCCAGTAGTACCTGGAGGGTAGCAGATGACTTTTACCATATGCCCCCTTTCTGCTGACACTCAAGGAGATCACTCTAGCCCTTAGTAGCAGGCTTTGTGTCACATGTGAAGCACTGTCTTCTGCAAAAGCTTTAGAGACTCATGCCCATAACATCAATCTTTCTTCGGCTCTTTCTTTTTCTGATAAATGTCATAGGTTATAAGCTCCTGGGTCAGTCTTACACTATGCCAGACACAGATGGATATTCCTTGAACTAATGGCACTACTATTTCTCCTTCCCTGGGTCTCTTGCCTACCCAGCCCACTGGAAGTAAAAGGCAGAGGTCCAGTTCATCTTGAAAGATCACTTTCTAGAAATGTAGCGAATGCAATGATTACAGCCAAAATAATACATGTTTGAAGGTTGCATTGCTCTACCATTATACTAGAAAATTTTGAATGATATATTTAAAGTGAAAATGAATTCTTATTCAGATTTCCCTGCATACTCTGGGTAAGACTGGCAATTGTGGTCATTATGAATTGAACACAGCCACAGTCTTTGAGGGAATCGTTGGAAGCCAGTGTCTATGGGCAGCATGATAGATAACAGATAATCATTATTACAGAGTAATCAGTATTACATGAATAGAAATAAAAAACTAACTGCAGAAGCAAAAAGACATATATTATTTCAATACAAATACGTTTCAAAGAGCATAGCATTGTGAGATAGAAAAGCATTGTTAACTGTCTTATTATGGGATAGTAACAGAAATTAAATTGGGCATGAATAGTACTTTTCAAAATAAAAACCAAAAATGATTCTTTCTGGACCTGAACAGGAAGATATGGTCCCTGGACACTTTGAAAAAATTTCTTGTTCACTGATTGAACAATAAAAAATCTAAATATTTCTCTACCCATAATTACAAATTATAATCAGAAAATCACTATACCTCACAAAAGCCTATGAATTATGCAACAGATTTTTACTCATGTTCCTTATATAAACTGGGGCCCCATTAACTCTCTGGGAAATGGACCCTGGACTAGTCATATCTCTCATTGGCTATTGCTGTATAGTTTAAAATACTTTATCAAGAGAAAAGAAAAAGTAAGGCCATAAGGCAGAGAATATGTAGTATAAAGAGATAAAGTGAAATTAAATATATTAAAATAAAATTTTTAAAGAGAAACATTTCCAATTCAGAATCCATCTTTGATGTAGTTTATTAAGATTGAAATTTACTTAATCAACTCACTTTAAAAAAACTTTTCCTCTCTGTTTGTATTGTGTGTTTGAATGTTTGTGCATCTGTGTCCTTTTCTTCACTAACAAGCAGAAGATCTTGAAAAGAATATTCTCTGGCCATAAAAGTGTAACCGGTGCCAGACTAGTCCTCCGGCCAAAAACAACTATAAAACTATGAAATATATAAGGTAATTCTTTTCAGAGGAGAGCAGACATGAAACAAAAACACAGGTAGAAAATACATAAGTAAGCCTAACAATCACACTGGCTTTCTTCCTGGAAACACTTTCTAGACAGCAGTGCAGAGAGGTGAAACCCAAACAGAGCACGTAGATTCTGCTTAACTGGGGAAACCAAGACTACCGTTCTGAGTCACTAAGTTGGCTAGAGTCTGCATGTACATGCCCTGGGTGAAATTTCACGACACCTAGCAACAGATATCTGTGACAAATTAAGATCTGATATTCCAGCCCACTCTTGGCCTCAAATATGTTACATTTTTAACTGATTCTTATCTACTTATCTGGTAGCCATTCTTCCTCCCACACTCTGCCACACATAAGTCACTGTGCCATTATCCCTGGATGGGCCATTTCCACCTTCATTTCATGTTACCTGATTGCCTTGCTACTCAGTTCTTTGATAGGCTCAAAAAGTTAAGATTTTATGGTTTATTTAGCTACTTATAGTTGTTAGAATGGACAGCGCACTCTTTCCATTTTTCTACATGCCAGGCAGAAGCAGAAATCTCATTCAATTGATTTTCAACAGATGTGCCAAACTAATTAAATTAGGAAAGTCTTTTCAGCAAATGGTTCTGAGATAATTGAATATTCATGTGGAAAAAAAGTGAGACTCAACCACCATTTTATATCATATATAAAAATTATCTTGAGATGGATCATAAACCTAAAATTTAAAGCTAAAGCCCTAAAGCTTCTTGAGGAAAACATAGAAGAATATCTTTATGACTTAGAGTTAAACCTTGACTTCTTAGACTAGACACAGAAAGCAAAGGCACAAAATTTTTAAAATGCTAAATTTTACTTCCTAAAAATTAAAAATGTATGTTCAATCAAAAAAGATTCAATGAAGACAATAGATTAGCAAACAACAGACTGGGAGAAAATATGTGGAAAACATATAACTGACAAAGGCTTAAATTCACTTAAGATAGAGATAGATAGATAGATAGGTAGATAGATAGATCCTACCATTCCGCAATAAAAAAGCAGACTACTCCATAAAAAGTGGGAAAAAGGCTTGAACAGACACTTAACAAAGAAGAAACATGATTGCCAAAAAGCACATGAAAAGGCACTCAATCATTAGTCTTTAGGGAAATGCAAATTAAAACTACAATAAGATATTAATAAATAATGTCTAATAGTCCTAAAATTTAAATAATATAACAACAAAAATTAGAAAAGATATAAGGCTATTAGAACTCATAAATTCCTGGAAGGAGTGTAAACTACTTTGAGAAAGGACTGGCAATTTCCCACAAAGTTAAACATTAGATCCACACTATTACCCAGCACTTCCAGTCCCAGGTATTTCCCAAACAAAATAAAAACTTCAACCTGCTGAAAATCTTCAACAAGAATGTTCATAGCAGCTTTTTCATAATTGCTAAATGAAGCAGCTCAAATATTCACTACCATGAGTGCAAAAAGATATCTTTTAATACTAAAGGATTATTTATTACACAAGAGAATTCCACCAGCAAAATTATCTCACCGTCAAGTTTTGACTGAGATGTTTAGGTATCCTCTCATTTTTTTCTTAATAACTAGAACATTGGCTACCTTACACACTCAGTGGAAAGCTATCTTCCATATAAGATCGATGAGACAGCATTATAATAACATAAAGCATCCTCCTAATGACTTCTACTGAGCTATGTATGAGAATAAGGAGAGTGGAGAGTCAGCGAAGGCTAGATCACCAATCGTTTTGTGTCCTGTGCTAAGGTTTTTGGAAGTCATAATAGGGGCAACAGCCAACCATGGAAGGGTTGTAAGTACACTATATCAGGTTTAGACTGGCATTTCACATAATATCTCTGACAAACTGGAAGACTGCAAATTAATGGCAGGAAAAGAAACTAGGGATATGTTGCTACAATCTAAGCGTGAGAAAAAAAATGTATAGGCAATAGGGATACTGACTGTATCTGAGAGATACTGAGGACGCAGAATCAAAAATATTTGTCATTGTTTAATACGGTGGTGAAGAGGAGGAAAAAAACAAAGTATACATATTGTGAGATGTGAAATACACAAAATTGTAAGAGTAGATTCAAAATGATTAGCTCCACTATGAACTTACTGAGTTTTTGTTCTCCATATCATAGCCAAGTGGAAGTGATCACTGAAAATCTGGGGCTTCAAAAGGAAATAGAGGCTGGAGACACTGCTTAGGAAGCCATGAGCATTTACAGCTGTCCATCTTTTGCTGTGAAATACTGAGAAAATAACTGCCTAGAATAAAATGTTTTGAACCCATAGGAAATTCATTATTAAACTTCAGGTAGGGTCACGGTCTTTAAGTCTATTATCCAAATTAATATACTAAAAACGCATTAGTAATAAGTGATATAATACATGTAAACCACTAGAAACAGTAAACATCCATTCTAGTTTCTTTAAAATACATATCTCTACATATTCTTTCATAACTTTTGTTTCTTAATTCAACCAAATATTGTATCCTGAATGTTAATAGTGCTGGTTTTTGCATGAGAAAAATGTTTGTAGGCCAATTTTCAAAGAGTTGATGCTAGAATTCTCCACGCTGTTTTACTTTTTTTGACACTCTATGATAACAGTATAGGACAGATGTAGTTTTTGACAAATAGAAGATCTCTTCAAAAATCATCAGTAGGCCTTGTAGGCCTATCCAAGAACACAGAGGAAGGATAATGTAATCCTAACACATTTGAGATTCTTGGTGGTATTAGTTTTCCAGCTAAAATAGTACAGATCCCTAAAATATGAGTACCCCAAGAGTTCACCTAAGACTTTCTGATGAAAATAGCAGTAAAATTAAGATACAGCCCAGTGTGGTGGCTCATGCCTGTAATCCCTGCACATTGGGAGGCCAAGGCTGGCGAATCATCTGAGGTCAGGAGTTTGAGACCAGCCTGACCAACATGGTGAAACCCCATCTCTACTAAATACAAAAAAAAAGACAGCCAGGTGTAGTGGCACATGCCTGTAATCCCAGCTACTTGGGAGGCTGAGGCAAGACAATCGCTTGAACCCGGGAGACGGTTGTTGCAGTGAGCCAAGATTGCACCATTGCACTCCACCTGGGGAACAAGAGCGAAATTCTGTCTCAAAAAAAAAAAAAAAAGTTAAGGTCTAAATTAGGAGAAAAAACAATAATTCACCCACCCTAGAAGAGTGTGCGTGTGTGTGTGTGTGTGTGTATTCGTGCACATGAACAACATTAGCATCTTAGAAGGAAAGAAGTAGAAAAAAAAATGGAAAAAAACATAAAACATTTCAAAATTGTTCTCAACTACTTGCCAGCAGATCAAAGTAAAATCTTCTAAATAAGTGGAATATTCTTTAATACTCTGTATTGGACATATAGGTAAACCTTAAATGCATATTTCTGGGCTTGGCTTCTGGTAAAAATAAATAAATAAATTTTTTGTTTTCAGAAACTTTGGCATGGCATGATCCATCCATTCTTTCCCTGTTCAGAAGTCACTTTTATACCATCTAAAATAATTAAACCATTCTGCCAACAATAATTGTCTAAATATAAACTGAATGTGAATAAATTTGTATGCTTTAAAAATATATTCTCTGACTTGTCACATTTTAAAAATTACTTTTCATTTAGGAATTTAGACTATTGGTGGTGGAAAAAATATGACTGGTAGCAAGCTGAATATATTTTTAAATCACTTAGAGTTTACTACAAAGATATTTTAAAAATAATATACCCAATGGCAATAACTGAAAGGTTAGTTGAACTTACTGGAGTAGAAGGGAATTCTGAACAAATCCTACTCTCTAAAAACAACGAAAATCACCATCTTGATGAATTATTTAAAGAAAATAAAATAATTCTATATTAAGTTTACCTATATTAAATTTACCTAAGCATTATTCAAAAAATCACTGTTCTAAGAGGGGCAATCTGAGATTTCCTCACTGTCATTTAAACAATGTATTTCCACATAACTAGAGTTGAGAAAATAATAGATTACACCATATGTTCTTATGTGGTTCATGTTCCCAAAGGACTAGAGAATGGGCATGGTTTTTACAAATCTAAACAAATTAAATAAATGTTTGCACTTGTAACTCTGTTACCTTTAAGCAAGAAAAAAAAAAGAAAGAAAGAAAGAAAGAAAGAATTAATGTCAGGGGAGCCACAAAGTTAAGAGACTCTGTAAACAAAAGAACAGAAGGCTGTCTACATCTTCACACCAAATTAACAGAACCCAAGACACACTACCACAGTTTAGAAGAATAGACAGTTAAATTGCTGTGGTTTATCTAGATAGACTGAATATAAAAACATTTCTAAATTTCATTTCTTATTTTAATGATTAATGGGAAAATACGACAAAATCTTCAAGTTTCTCAAAATACTGAATATATTTTGAACAGCAAGATTAAAGAATCTTGAATATTCTTCTCTAACTTTATTTCAGCTTCTGCTTACAATAATCATCCAAATACACATATTTCTTCTTCCTGTATCATCTCACTATATACCAGTATGTATGTTTTGTATACCACACTTCTGGAAATCACAATTATATTTCTCCCAAGGTCCATCATTTTTTAAAAATTTTGCTACATATAAAATTAGTCAAGTTTCTACTTCACGTACTATAAGAAATCAATACAAAATAATAGGCATATAAATTTTTCTTTCTATTTACTTGTTAAATTTGTTCTCTTTTATCTACAATCAAGATTTTCTCTGATGAATTTGTGTACTAAGTAGATTTAATTCTCAGGACAGTTATCATCTCCAAATCGGGACCAATATTGTAGTGACTCAGTTATGTTTCTTTCTTACTTGATTCCCACACAGTCATGTGATATATTTATTTTGAGCCATCTAGTGCACGTTATTTAGAGAAGTCCCATCTCCCAATACCTCTTTCTCTCTTTTACTGATAATGGACCTTGAAGGATGTTTATTTCCAGCACTAGTGGCAGCATGTGCACTTAACTCTCTTAATACAATTTTCACCTGAATTACTTCACAGCGCAGAGAAAACATCTCAGGAAAAAAACCTGAAATTTCCATTGTAAAGATCATTAATAAATTGTTTGGGGAGGTTTCAAATGCTGTATAAATTCATTTAAGTCACCCCAAAATAAAAAGTCATACTCAACAAGAAGAGGCTCAAATCCATGTCAGCAGAAGCAAATCAAAGATACAGGACATTCCCAATCAGGACTTTTTAAGCTACACTAGTCATTAAAGTTTCAACCATTCAACTTACTCAGCAAACTTCTAAAGCTGATATTATGATACACCTGAGAGCTAGATGATTTCACACAGCTCTCATTTCTCTCTTTTCAATGGAAAAGTATAGTACATATCAATGCACTTTCTGAAAGGAAGGAAAGCCTCTTTTGTCCAATCCAAAAATAAAGGCATCTGAAGAGGAGGAAATAAGAATAAGAAGCCATACTCTCTTATCTCTTCATAAGTTCATAAAGAGTTTTCTCTTTCTCTTTCTTTTTCTCTCTTTCCTACTTTCTGGCCCCCCTCTCTTCTTTGTTTTTAAAGAATCACAATCTTCAGGCCAGAAGTTTATGTGTAAGGATTATAACTCATTCTTTTTTTTTTATTGCATTTTAGGTTTTGGGGTACATGTGAAGAACATGCAAGATTGTTGCATAGGTACACACATGGCTGTGTGATTTGCTGCCTTCTTCCCCTTCACCTATATCTGGCATTTCTCCCCATGCTATCTCTCCCCAACTCCCCACCCCCCCATACCTCCCCCATTTCCCCCCAACAGACCCCAGTGTGTAGTGCTCCCCTCCCTGTGTCCATGTGCTCTCATTGTTCAACACCCACCTATGAGTAAGAACATGCGGTGTTTGATTTTCTGCTCTTGTGTCAGTTTGCTGAGAATGATGGTTTCCAGTTTCATCCATGTCTCTACAAAGGACACAAGCTCATCATTTTTGATGGCTGCATAATATTCCATTGTGTATATGTACCACATTTTCCCTGTCCAGTCTATCATCAATGGGCATTTGGGTTGGTTCTAGGTCTTTGCTATTGTAAACAATGCTGCAATGAACATTCGTGTGCATGTGTCCTTATAGTAGAACAATTTGTAATCCTTTGGATATATACCCAGTAATGGGATTGCTGGGTCAAAAGGAATTTCTATTTCTAGGTCCTTAAGGAATCGCCACACTGTCTTCCACAATGGTTCAACTACATTCTTTTCAGAACTCTCCAATGGACAGCTACCAGTGTCTGTGCCCTCCTCTTTCTTCTACCAGAACTTCCAGACAGTTGTATCACAGTGCACGTGTGCTGGAAATGGCTTACAGGTGTAATCAGATTTTTAAATTTTTTAAATTTTAAATTATTATGAATATATAATTGTTTTATTATTTATGGGGTACACGTAATATTTTGATACAGGCATGCAATGTGCAAGCGTAATAAGGCTTTGATCCACTCATTCATTGGAGTGGCAGGCTACAGCCTGCTGTAGGATGCCCTTAGTCTGTTGCCTCTGCAAATATTATAAATTTTTAGGAATACCATAGCTAGTAAGAAGTTTGGAAGTATTCATACCCAATTTTCTCTATTTTCCAGGGCCAGTGGAATCTTTATCTAGTGTAGAAAGGAAAGGGAATTAAGAAACAAACTGACACTGACTGATCTCATGTTCTTCAAAATTACCTTTTAATGACATAAACTTCAATCCGTGTCCTCCAGGACTGTGTTCTAAAGCTGAAAATTAACTTTGTTTTCTGCCTTTTTGAGGAGATAATTTTCACTGACTGAGTGGGAAAGGCTTTGAAGACTTCAAAGGAACTGCCAGGAGCCAAATACAGTTTGGTAGGTATATGAAGCTAATGCCTTCTATCTTTATGCAGTGTCTTCATCAAGAATCAATAATGGTTGCAAGCTATTTTCAAACCAGCTTCAGAAAAAAAAAATGCAGGGAGGGGAAAAGGATTTTTGCAACAGAGACATTGCCAGCGGCAAACAGTACAATGAGCCTTTTGTGGGGTTATAACCAAGATTAAACTCTCTGTCTCTCTTGCAACACTTGATCTTCTTTCTAGATTTTAGGTTTACACTTCCTTCAGTCTTCTCTTGTGCACAAGATATTTTCCTAGTTAATTTGCTTTTATACACTTGGAGGAGATAATGTTATACCTCATTTTTCTAGAAACCCCCAACACCTTCTCATAGCTTACTCTCAATTGATAAACTTACCTCATCTTTCACTGAACAATAAAAGCAATCAGAAAAGCATATGTTCCTCTACCATCATATTGACCAACTGTCCTCCAACTGTCCTGTGTCTGTCTCCATATATACTGACTCCATTCTTGTTACAATGGATACATTCTTCCCTGTCTATAGGCAACACTTTCCTTAGTAAACAAAATCACTTCCACTCTCAAGGACATTAGTCTAACAGTTACCTCCTCTCTCTTGTGTCATCCTTTTCCTATACTCTTCTAAACTATTCCCATAGTTGAACATATATTGAAGTTATAATGTTTTAAAACATTCCATCTTAAAAATTCTTTAGACCCACAATCCCTTTACAACTTTTAACCTCTATCTCCTTTCAAAAAAACTCATTGTACCAGTTGTCTATGTTCACTGCCTTTACTTCCTTCCTTCTTAATCACTCCTGAACTCACCTAAAACATCATTTGTCTTCAATAATCCAGTAAAACAGTGTTGATAAATCACTCTGATGAACTCTAGAAACATATCCTGGTATCTACTTAATATATTCATTTCTATGTCTAATAGGTATCCTAAATTTAGCATGCCCAAAACCAAACTCTTGATGCTGTTGCTCATTTCAACCACCTGCTAACTTGTTTTTTCCCCAAGTGTATTCATTACTATAGATTCACCCAGTAAATTTGCTAACACCTCACATCTAAACCATCAGTAAACTCTCTCAGCCCTACTTTCAGAATATATCTTGAATCTAGGCATTAACACGTCCACCACTGTATTATTCCATACTCACATTGCTATAAAAACATACCTGGGACTGGGTAATTTATAAAGAAAAGAGGTTTAATTTGGGCTGTACAGACCTCTGCTTCTAGACAGCCTCAGAAAACTTACAATCATGGCAGAAACTTACTTACAAAAGGAAAGCTGACACTGTCTTCACATGGCAGGAAAGGAGGGAGAGTAAGAGTAAAGAGGGAGGTGTTACATGATCATAAATAACCAGATGTCATGATAACTCACTCACTATAACAATGAAAGCAAAGGGGAAGTCTGCCCCATCATCTAATCACCTACCACCAAGCCCCCCTTCAACACTGAGAATTAAAATTCGACCTGAGATTTGTGTAGGGAAACAGAGCCAAGTTATATTAATCTGTGCCTGGCCCTTCTCAGATCTCATGCCCTTTTCACACTTCAAAACACAATCATGGCTTCCCAACAATCCCCCAAAGTCTTTACTTATTCTAGCATTAACTCAATAGTCCAAGTCAAAAGTCTCAACTAAGAGAAGGCAACTCCCTTCTGCCTATGAATCTGTAAAATTTTTTCAAAAAGTTAATTTCAAGGGCTGGCACTGAGTGCCTGTAGCATTTCATTGTCTATGTCACTATCAGCATTTTGGTCACAACAAGTTAACAAGGCTCTAGACAGTTCCAAACTTTACCACATCTTCCTATCTTCTTCTGAACTCTCCAAACTGTTCCATCCTCTGCCCATTACCCAGTTCCAAAGTCACTTCCACACTTCCAGGTATCTTTATAGCAATGCCCCACTTCTCTGGTATGAATTTTCTGCATTAGTCCGTTCTTGCACTGCTATAAAGATATATCTGAGATTGGGTAATTTATTTAAAAAGAGGTTTAATTGGCTCATGGTTCCACAGGCTATACAAGCTTTTGCTTCTGGGCAGGCCCCAGGAGACTTACACTTATGGCAGAAAGAGAAGCAGAAGAAGGCACCTTCTTCATATGATAGAACAGGAGACAGAGAGAGCAAAGTGGGAGGTGCTACACACTTTTAAACAACCTGATCTCATGAGAACTCAATCACTATCAAGAAAACAGCAAGAGGGAATTCTGCTCCATGATCCTATTTCCTCCCACCAGGCCCCATTTTCAACACTGGAGATCATAATTTGACATGAGATTTGGGTGGGGACACAGAGCCAAATCCTATCAACCACTATCACCTAAAGCTAAGCCATTATCTCATTCTTCACCAGCATTAGCACCTTAATTTTTTTTGTTTCCATTTTTTTTGGCACACAGAACAACCTTTGGACAGCATAAGTCATATCTTTTTTAAAAACCTTCAAACGTTTAATAGAGCTCTTAGAATAATTTCTGAAGTCCTTACTTTGGCACTCTAATCCCACTCCTAAATATGTCTCTAGTCTCATCTCCTATTATAATCTATCCCACTCCACTCCACCATCTTTGTGCTTTCAAGAGTTTGTGCTTGATGTTTTTCTTCCTAGATCGTTATTCTTCCAACTCTCCATATGATTTGCTCCTCACTTCATTCAAGTCTCTGATCAAATGTTATCAGCTCAGAGTCAGTCTCCGACTACCCTGCTTAAAATCTATCATCTTACTCTGCTTTGTTTTTCTTCATAATATTAATTTGTTCTTAAAATGATTTATGTAATTATTTTGTAATCTATGCATTCTTATAAATACAAGCATAAGGGCATATTTTATTGACTGCAGTATTCTTATCACCTGAGATATTATAAATGGTTAATCATCACATGACCGTAAAAAAATTCACAGAAAATAGTCAATCTAATAGTCACCCAGTTGAAGTGCTGAACACAGATTCATGATGCCGCTATATATCAATTACATATTTCCAGACAGAGAAGTAATTGGCCAAATTTATCCCTAGTTCTCTCAGGTATACATTACATCAGGCATGATGGAAAGGGTTGACATACAGGTATTTCTGTATACTCAGCTAAGGCTAAAGGAGCATAATTTCAGAAAAAGGGATGTGAGTAGGCAAGAAAAATAAATAGCTTGTCTTCACTTTCATTTGTTCAACAACTATTTATTGAAAACTGACAGTGTGCCAAGAACTCTGGAAAATGGGATACCACAGGAACCTGGCAAACAAGAACCCTTCTCTTATAAATCTGTCATTTAGTTAAGGCAGATTTAAGTACATACGGCACTCTAACCTATGATCCATGGATAAAAGAATCAGACAGAGAAAATAAAACTGAGTTATTTTGTCATGCTTCATGCTGCACATATTCAAAAGTATTAATTATAATAGGAATACTTAAAGAATTCCTCATACATACCACTTTTTTGTAAAGTGAATCATTTTACTTTACATTGAATCATTTTCACTGCAGCCTTGAATATAATTTCACAGAGAATATATTGAGAATTTTTGTTTCATATATATGTTCATGTTAGATGTTACATATATGTTTCATATATATTCATAATTTATAAATTTGAATATTAATTTCAAAGAGAATACAGCTCTTCCAGTGTGTAGTATATATGCATTTGATTTCTTCTGATAACTACAACATAAACTCTTTTACATGGATTCAATATTTGATCTTTAGCACGTTGCTCAGCCTCTCCCAACCTCATTTTCTTTATCTATAAAGCAAATATGTTGGACTACACATTCAGCAAGACTTTTTATGAGCCTTATAGATTTTCAATTCAATAAGAAAACTGATTGAGACCGATCATTCTATTCCACAGAATACACAAATATGGTCTAGTATTCTTATTTTATGAGACTGTCCCATTGACTCTAAAGGGTCTGAATGGTAAAGATTGTGCTACTTAGAGAACAAATAATTGAATGTAGCAAGATGGATAACCACAGGGAAGGTGTTTTCTAGACAGTTCAAATTTTACCAACTAAAATCTGAGGCATTCCAGAAATTAAAGGTGTCAAATCCATTTAATCTGCATATATGAACTAGTGTTTCATGGGACAAATTATCCTGTCAGATGTGGTATTTTTATTTTGTTTGGGGCAACTCAGGTTGTTGACCTTAGATTCTAAAGCATTAGCACTTTCTAGTTTACTGTCACCCACTAGTCCCCATGATTTGATATCAGTGGTTTTCAAACTTAAGCATGAGTCAGAATCACCAGTGGGGATTGTTAAAACATACAACTGGACCCCTCCTCAAGTTTTTGATCTGCTGGGTATTCAGTGGGGCCTGAGAATGTGTGTTTTTATAAGTTCCAAGGTGATTGATGTTGATGCTTCTGGTCCCAGTACAACATTGTCCTACATGACTTCTGCATTTACAGTATTTGTCAAACTCCTAAAGACATCTAAATTTATGACCCATTATTGAGTGGATGCCAAAATAATTTACTATAATCCTAAAACATTGTTAACCTTAAGAGAAGACAATGAAAATGAACTGAACTAAGCTTGGCAATCCATACCTGGCCTGGTTATGATTAACACACATGGTGTTTTTAAGATTGGCTGACCAGATTTTATGTGACTGTCATGTTAGGATCACATGACCAGACCATATCTGAAGGAAATAGATATTCTCGGAGTCAAACACCTTGGAAAAAATCAGATCAATGTCTCTGAGAAGCATGCTGTAGGCAGGACTGAGTAGAAAGTCTTTTTCTATCTCAATGGCAGGAGTTTGATTTGGTCTGGATTGTTGGGCAAGGAGGTAACCAACATTTTGAATGTGATAAAGAGGAAACCTTCTAACCTTAGCCACAAGGAAGGAGCAGAACTTACAAAGGAACTTTAGAAAAAACATTCTATACATTGTTCTTTTGTCCACTATATCCCAACCTTTATCACTGATTCCTTAGGAATGACAGCCTGGTTTCAGTTAGAATCCAGGGAAGAATGGTAGAGTTTGATTCAATATTGGGATACAAGCCAGTGGGAGTCCCTGGAAAGATTTCTGGGTGCAGTGAGACAGCCATCTAATAGGAAATAAACAGCATGGCCGAGAAAGAATCAATAAATGAGCTGCCCAGAGAGGAAGGCCATGAGGGACCTGTTTCCAAGCCAAAAACAGTAACGGCACAATAAAGAGTGAGGAATCTTTTTGGTGTAGTAGATGATGATTTGTGTCATCATGTTTTAGGTTACATAAGGCTGATGATATAGGAAATCAAAAATATCCTTACCATTCGTTAATCTGATTATGATGTCAGATTTTGTCTTTTTTCTATGCATCATCAAGTTGCACTTGATAAGTATAAAAACATAATTTTGTATATATGTACCTGTATATATTTTATAAAGTACTTAATATTATATATGATAATGGAATACTTTATATATGTAAAAATAGATTTATATATACATATATATATATATATATATATATGTAGCCTATATTACATCATTTCTTTCTCTCAACTCCCCTATAAGGCAATACCTCCATTTTACAGATGAAGAATTAAAATATTCAAAAGAATTACATAATTTTATCAATGTCCTAGGATTAGAATTCAGGCAGCCTTGAACTTCATGCTATTATCTATCTATAAAGTGATTTTACCTCTTGGTAAGACAAAAAAAACATTGATTAGGGTAAAAATAATCATGGTTATCACTTTTATCTTCAGACCCAGAAGATAAAAGTTATATTGTATGTTGTATCAATAGAGTATATGGTAGTGATATCATACGTGGTATAGAAAATAACCTGCCATGTTATTTCTCACTATAATTATATATAATTATACATATTCCTTCTCCCTAGGAAATAGCATGGCAGGTTATTGATACCACATACAATATCACTGCCAGAAAATGTAGTGATAGATTGATAGATAGATACTAGATACACACACCAGATGGAAACATTTGTCTGTCTACTAGAGTATTTCTGAAGCATTTGTTTTTTCTTTCTTTCTTTTCCTTATCTTTCTTATCTTGCCTAAAGAATCACTGCTGATTATCTTTTCCCAGAAACTACCTGTTTCTCAAGATTAAAATGCATTGCTTTCTGACTTGGGCTCTGGACTGTCTCACCGGTAACTGTGATAGACAGCATTCTAGGTCTGGCATGAGGGAATAATCATGATCAAGTTATGCTATTTATTTGGAGCATAATACTACAAAAGAGAAAAAAAGCATTTGACAGATAAAGCAAACTAGTTAACTACTATGGCCATAAGACTTCTCTAACCTTTTTTCTTTATGCTTTATGCTTGCTATATTAAAACTTGTTTATGCAAAGAAATTGATGTGTGAAAATGTCAAAGCCATATTAAGTATCCAAAAAGATTTATGCTAATCATCATATTATCAATAATATCTAAATTCCATATAGGTTAAATAGATCTTTGCTTCAGAAATTTAAAAATCTTTTAGAGTACACCATCTAATTGATTTATTGCTAAATAGTTAGAAATGATCAGCATCACATTATGAGTGCTTAAATTGTTAAAGATCTTTACCTAAAGAAGCTAGGAAATTGCATTTTTTATTTATCATAGTTGCTTCACAAATAACTTGGGTTTATTTTGTTTCTTGTGTTGTTTGGCTTTGCTTTTTTCTTCTTGTCCCTCAGTCTATGGCATAGATTCATTGACCAAGTAGGTGAGTTGGTGCCATGTGTGGGAAAACAGTGGGATGTAAAGGTAAAGAATGCCACCACGACCTCTGGCTCCAACTCTCAGAGAGTTTGAAGCAGAGGTGATTCTTACACATTCACTCCTCAAAGGGATTTTGCCCTTTCTGGTCCCTTTACCTAGAGCATTTTCATTCCCCCATCCCTCTCACTGCTGCCTAGTGAACATCTACATATTCTTCTCTCAGTTCAGTCATCATGCCCCTAATTAGTTCAAATTTCCAATTATATCCTGTCATAGCACAACTATGTTGTTATTGCGCTTAACCCAATTATAAATTACATATTTATTCTTATATTATTTGATTAATGCCTCTGTCATTCAGAACGTGAGCTACCAAAGGGCAGGAATAGTGTGGTTTTGTTCCTCAATGCATTCCCAGTAGTAGCACTATGCCCAATATACAGTAGGTATTTAGTTACTAAATTCATGAGTATGTATGTATGTGTGTGTCTATTAAATGAATGAATATATGAAAAGATCTTTCCTCTTGGTCTGCCACTATTTGGACTTCCAAAAATAGAATCATTAATGATTATATAAATGGTATAATAACGGTCCTTTATTTCCTGTAAAAATGTGAAATATAATCTACAAGATTTTCCTTTTTATATAGGCAACTTCCTGAGTCTTACAGGTAAAGGTAGCTTATTAGATTAAATTTTAATTGAGTGATGGGCAATAGAATGTGTCAATGTCCACGGTAGGGTATTAAAAAGTGGCATGAGCTAGCTGAGAGCTCAAGGAGGGCAGCAGGACACTGGATGGCAAAGCTGCCCATCTGGTTGTGGTAGAGAAAATGCTGAAATAACAGAGAGTGTTGCTTGCCATAGAGTCCTGTTTAAGCCCAAGTCTATACCAGATGCATACTAACCTCATGAATTCTTTCTTGCTGTTAGCAGGATATTGAATATTAAAGAGTAATATTATAGCTTTAAAAGGAAAATGAATGTAATGGAACTTCTGACCCTCATTATGTAATTTTCAGCAATTTGTATCATTTGATTACAATTTGTTGAAAGTTTTAATTCTATTTAATAGCCTCTATTCACCCATATGAAGTCCAAACTGGAAGGTCACAATTTTCTTCTTCAATGAATAATGGAATACTTTAGTCTTAAGACGTTTTGGAAGGATTGCTGGATCTTACCTTGTATCTGCTTAAGAATGAATATTGTATTATTTTGATTAGTTTTCTAATACTGTACCCATAAACATTTACTTGAATACTTGAATGTCATGATATAATACCTTTAATGGGTCATATATCTAGAGAACTATGGTCACTTATAGTATAACATAAAGACATTTGTAATTTACACTTTTTATTGTGAAAATGTGTTTAAATGTCTATGGTTATTTCTCTATTTAATATGAGTTTCAATTATGAATTTTCAAAATGTTACAAAAACATTAGACTGTATGCCTTGATGTAATAAAATTTAAAACATTTTTTGTGTTTTAATATCTGAGAATAATAAAAATAAGAAAATTTACCCAGCATTTTGTGTTTAGCATAATTGTATGTCTGATAACTTTAATATGGTAAGTTAATCATGGATGATGAGATGTTACCAGAATTAATAAAGCTTCCTTATAACAGATTAGGATTTTGACTTAAGTGTTGATAGTAGTGTACAATTATACCTTGATTTAACCTAGTTAAGAGTTCAATTATGTTAATTTGACTCCCCTATTTCTAAAAAATATTGTTCGAATGAGTAATTTAAATCAAATTTTTAAAGAAATATAGACTTGCCTCTCAAATTTATTTAAAAATACTTTAATATCAAGAACTTATCAGAAGCTGTGGCTTCAGTGGCTTTGCATATCCAATATTTATCTTGCTATTTTCTTAACAGTCTCCTGAAAAGTCGGTAAGGGTGGACAGCATCCTCGGTAGCCATAATTAATCTGAGTTCCAGATTCCTCTTATAAACCACTAACCTTGTTTCAAAGCTGAATGCATCTTTAGATGTAACTACAATTGATACAGAAAGGAGGAAGGGAAATACAAGGCAGAAAAGGGTGGAGTCCCTGGTGAGGGTTCTGCTGGGGCACACCACCATAACCGTGGGCCCACCACCATAAATGAGAACATGCACTCCTGTTTTCCTGCCTTAATGTTGCCTTTTCCAAAACCATCCTAGTTCACAATGCCCCCCAGTGTGTATCCCTACAAACCCCAAACTCCACTGGCAGAAGGACAGAGTGGCATGGCAGAGAAGAAGAGAAGAGAAGTGTCTAAATGTCAAGAGCAGAAGAGGCAGCTGGACATTGGAGACTAGAGATGGTTGAACTCCAGGGGAATATTATCTTCCCACTGCATCCCCTTTCCAGATCCACATCCCACTAAGAACCACTTCCACCACTCAATACAAGCCCACCACCCTTCCATCCATTCATATGAACTGATTCTTCCTGGATGTTGGACAAGAATTTGGGAGGCATTGGGTTCAGGAACCCAAAAAAGCTGTCACATTGTCTAATCACTGAGCAGTTTAACACTTAAGCCATCAGCTGACAGCAAAGCTAAAACAGTGTTGTTTGTAACACATGCCCTCTGCTGCTTCAGAGATTGTGGGCCACCCTAAGACACTGCTGCGGGTTGGTACAGGGTTTGTTCCCGCCAGCACCAAAGGGTGCTGCAGGTTGGTACAGGTTTTGTTCCCGCCACCACTTGCCCTACCTCCTGTGTGCTCCCTCTCCCACAAGGGGTTTGAGTGCAGCTGCTGAGTAAACAAGCCACCTCTGTCACAAGTCCCATGACAAGCTCAAGGGAAATTTCCTGTCTCACAATTATAACCTGACAAAATTACTTTGTGTTGTTCCTTTGTACAGCTTTTCTATATGGAAGACACTGCTGAGTGGCACTCAGAACAACTAGAATTATCCTGGAAAATTTATCCATGTGAATATTCTAACTGAATAAACAGTTAATAACTTTTCTTTATATTCATAAATATCAAACTTTTCTGTTCAGTTTTATGATTTTAAGTTTATGAATACACTTTGTAAATGTTCACGTATTACCAACTGGATAAACTTACTCCGAATAAGGTAATCCTCCAAAACCGCTGAACTCATCCAGTTTCAAGCCAGTCTTAGTGTTAAGACAGAGAAGAAATCTGATGGTAAGAAAATTGATTTTTCAGATATTGATGGGAGACTTGGGAGGCTAGCTGAGGAGCCCTCCACAGCATTATTATGACTTCTTCTGTAGCTATTCTTTACTCCTAACATCTTTGTGTTTTCTGGGAATAATTTCCATCTTAATGGCATTACCTAAATGCCATATGTTAATACTACTACTTAGATGTATTGTGTTAATAATTAAATAGTGGTACTGTCATTCAGATAATTAGTAGCAGCCTATAGCTATGTCTTAATAGAAAATTCTTTGTAAAAATCAATAGATAAGCACAAGCAAAGAAAAATAATTCATTAAGAAGACAACATAAAACATTAGTCAATAATTTAAAACATAAATCATACAGGTTTTCATTTAGTTGCAAATATAAACCTTAAGGAATATTTTCAAATATAGAAAAATACCAAGAAGAAAATTAATATCCTGGATAATCTCACCCACAGTGACAATCACTAAGAACATTTTTTAATATAGGCTTTCAGGATTCTTCATGTATATGAAGATACATTTAAATTATCACAAAAACACAGTTGTTTAATCTGCTCTGTTGTATTCATAACAAAGCTTTATGATTATTTCCCCCTCTAATGTTAAATATCCTATACGTTTTAATAGTTACCTGCTGCACTTGGTGTACCAACATTCATTTAACCAATTCCATACTGTTGTATATTCAAGCTATTTTGCAAAATTTTACTACAGTTCATAATGCTGTGATAAATGTCTCATTTGTACATATTTGTAAATATCTTCAATTATTTTCATAGGATAAATTATTAGAAGTAGAGTCTTGGGTCAAAGTATATGGATTATATGAATGTTTTTAAGTTTTAAATATGTATCACCTTGCTGGGCATTGTGGCTCACGCCTGTAATCCCAGCAGTTTGGGAGGCCAGAGCAGGAGGATCATGAGGTCAGGAGTTCAAGACCAGCCTGGCCAGCATGGTAAAACCCTATCTCTACTAAAAATATAAAAATTATCCAGGCATGGTGGCACATGCCTGTAGTCCCAGCTACTTGAGAGGCTGAGGCAGGAGAATTGCTTGAACTCAGAAGGCAGAGGTTGCAGTGAATCAAGATCATGCCACTGCACTCCAGTCTGGTGACAGAGAGAGACTCCGTCTCAAATTTTATATATACCAAATTTCGACATTTTGTACTAAAGTCACCAACAGTATAAAAGATGGTACTAAAGTCAAGCTCTCTAAAATCTCAATGGATAATTAAGAATTCTCTGAAAATTACAGATAATGCACACATCCATTTGTTATTAATATTGACTATATTTGTCAATTTTATCAATTGAAAATGTCTAATTTCTAATTATAGTGTTTTGTTTATTACTGAGCTTGAACATTTTTCACAGAACATTTGAGTAGCTTCCTTGCTGTTATGTCTTTTCTCTTTGCTCTTTGTCATTTTCTACGACATGAACCCCACTGGTGCCAGCCCCAATAAGAATGGGGAAGAAATTCTACATACGCAACTTCTCTACTGAAATCAGATGAACAGAATTAATGAGTGAACTACTCTAAAAAGTCAATAATGAATGGAGACCTGGTCACATAAACATAGCATAGAACCATCCAGTATGATGTTGTACCAGCCTTCACGTGTGTGTGTGCATGTCTGTGTGTGTGTGTGTGTGTGTGTGTGTGTGTGTGTGTGCGTGTGTGTGTGTCATCATCAAAGAAAGTTCATAACTTTTCATTAAGGTTTTGGGGAAAGCGACTTTGATACCATTTGCCTGGTGCCTCTCCAGCTGACTGCTAATAGGCCACTGCATAATTCCTATGCAGAAGTACTACATTTTCCCTGAATTTAGTCTTCAGCTCACGTGGCCTACAGCATGCATCTGTTCCCTCCATTTTGGTGACAGTCAAGACTTTGTATACCTAATTAGAATTATATGTCAGGTCACTTTTTCCTTCCCTAGCTCTACTTCCCTACCCATGTCCTATTGTCACCAAACGTTGATTGTACTGGAAAAAGGATTTTTATATCAGACATACCTCTGCGAGCTACCTAATAATCTGAGGGACAATTCTAGAAAAATGAGGCTAATCAATAGTATTTAAAGCAATGTTAAAATAAGAAAATAGGGGATGTTTTTCTTGACATTTTAATTAGAATCAGTGTTGGTGAGGCAGTAAAGACAAGAAAAGACAAGAGGCACTAAAAACAAGAAAATTTGTTTGAACATTATTGCATCACCCTAAAGGAAAGATCATGAAAATCAGAACTATGACAGGGGCAGGGACAACGTAAAAAAAATAAATAAATAAAAGAGAAAAAATTAAAGATAGTGTATATATAGATTTACAAACATAAGCTAAGAAAATGGCACCAGGCCGGGCGTGGTGGCTCAAGCCTGTAATACCAGCACTTTGGGAGGCCGGGGAGGGTGGATCACGAGGTCAAGAGATCGAGACCATCCTGGTCAACATGGTGAAACCCCGTCTCTACTGAAAATACAAAACATTTGCTGGGCATGGTGGCGTGTGCCTGTAATCCCAGCTACTCAGGAGGTTGAGGCAGGAGAATGGCCTGAACACAGGAGGCAGAGGTTGCGGTGAGCCGAGATCGCGCCATTGCACTCCAGCCTGGGTAACGAGTGAAACTCCGTCTCAAAATAAATAAATAAATAAATGAATAAAATAAAATAAAACAGCACCAGAAGGAGGGGGAGAGGAAATCGAAATCAAAGAAAGAGAGAAACCAAGGATGATTTAAAGAATATTTAGATTAACAGTTATCCTTCAATTTCTGTATTGTGCACATGTATCCAAGCCAATTATTTTTATTCTGTGTGAAGGTGATTTCATGTGCTCAAAAACCCTCCAAAAATGCCTCCATGACTCAGGTGATATTACACATCACAACACTAATTGGTTCACTCTGCCATGGGAGCAAGGCTACCAATTAGAATACAGGTTCTGAAAGCAGAAGGTAGGAAGCAGCCCTCCAAGGTATTTTCCTGCTTACCTGGTGTGGTAATTAGACATAAAATAATTATGTCTCAAAATTATTGCTTCTGACATGAACTAATTTATTTGTATTTAATACAAAGTAAAAATTACCTAACTAGTTAGTGTTTGCTTCTTTGTTTTGGCTGACACATGCAAGAGCCAATAAATAGAATTAATAAAGGAGGGTATTTGCAGAGCAATTTCTATAGTCTAACCAACCTGGCTTCAAATATTGATTCTGCTACTGATTAGCTATCTGACTGTGAATAAGCAACTTATTTCTCTAAGACTCACTATCCTCTAAAATAGAGATGATAACAATATTTACTTTGAAGAGCCACTGTTGAAATTTAAATAAGAGAAGGCATGTGAAATACCAATATATTTAACACATAGTAATAGTCAATAATGATTAGCTGTTATTATTATTGTTTATCTAAAGTAGTAATTTCCTCTAATAATTCTGGAGCTAAATGTCATGAGAATTCTAAAGTAACCTTTTTTTTCATGTCAAAAAGCTGATTAGCATCTGTAATGGTTAATTTCAGGTGTCAGCTTGACTAAATTAAGGCATACTCTGATAGCTAGAGAATCATTAGGAGTGTCTGTGAAGATGTTTCTGGAAGAGATTGGTTTTTAAATCAGTGGATTGAGAAGGAAGAACCACCTTCAACCAATATGAGCAAGCATCATCCATTCCACTTGGCTGAGGGCTGGAATAGAACAAAAAGGGAAGAGAAAAGGCAAATTCCTCTCTCTCTCTCTCTCTCTCTCTCTCTCTCTCTCGGAGCTGGGACACCCTTTTTTCCAGCCTTTGGACATCAGAACCCCAGGTTCTTCATCCACTGAACTCTCAAACTGGCACCAATGGTCTCCAGGTTCTCAGACCTTCAGCCTCAGCCTGAAAGTTTATGCCATTGGCTTTCCTGGTTCTGAGGCTTCTGGACTGGGATTGGCCCAAGCCACCATCTTTCCTGGATCTTCAGCTTACAGACAGCCTATTCTGGGACTTCTCAGCCTCCACGATCATGTAAGCCAATTCCCCTAATAAATCTCCTCTTATATGTCTTTATCTCTATCTCCTCTCTATCTCTATCTCTATCTCTCTGTAAAATGAGATGACTAAGAAAAAGGGACTTTTTCAAAGAAATGTTTTATTAAACAGGGTTCTCCAGAGAGACAGAACCAATAATATATAAGATATAAACAATATTTAAGATCACAATACATAGTATTGGTTCTGTCTCTCTGGAGAACCCTAATAAAACATCTTGAAGAAGTCCTACCTCATCTTCTCATCATTATGGAAGATTAATTGGGAAAAAAAGCTAGAATTTTCTACCTTTTTCTCTGTATACATCTTTCATCTTGTGACTTTTCAGCTTCTTCCTTCATGAGGTAGAGACTTTGGCCACCAAGAATAAAGAAATGACAACGTGCCAGTTCCAAACCTTAGCTTCAATAACCTTGCACATTTCCTCATTCTCTTTCTTGAAAAAGAACCAGCCCAGGCTGATTAGCTGAAGGTTGAGAGAACATACGAATCAGAGACAAGAAGACCCAACTGAGATAGTCCTATACAAGTCTGTTCCCAACAGTAGAGATTCGTTCTGCCCAGACTAGATCAACAGAAACAACAAATCAAGGACTTGTAAGCAAAAACATCTATTGCTGTATGTCACTCAACGTTTTAGTTGTTTGTTACACAGCATTACCGTGACAACAGATAATTGTCCATTCTCTGTGTAATATAAGAAACTGAATGCATCTTTAATGAAAGCAGTGGGGATAAAGACTTAAAAAACATCAAAAGAAAAAAAAGTAAAATAACAAGTCAGCATTTGAGCACTTACTAAGTACCAGATACTAAACTAAATATTGTAGATACATACAAATATATAATACCCCCTACACGCATATGTGATCTCACTTAATTTTTATGAAAACTCTTTACAGAAATTGATCAGAAGACAAAGCTGAGGGAATTTAAGTCACATCTAACTTATCACTGTGATCTGTGCTCAGTTTTATGTGACTCCAAAGTTTTGTTTCAACTTTTCAGAGTTTCTGGCTTTCAATATAGATTTATTCATAACTTGAAAAGCCTCTGTATTTCTTAACTAGAACTTCATTAACAGACGCTTTGGTCAGTGACTTAGATACAGTTTGTAGAGTAATCATTAATTATTACCCCAAACTGGTTTTGACTGCATCTATTAGAAACTAGGAATCAAAACTATTAATCTAGATAAAATAAAGTAAAACACTTTCTAATAACAATATACTCTTTTAGAAATAGTTATCAAACTAGTAAATTCAAAAGAAATTTCAAATCACATATACAATCTGAGGAGAGTTGAAAACTAACTTATTTAATCAGCAATATTTGAAGGAGTGAGTCAAATCAAGGGAAGAGGTATTTCATTTTTCTGTTTTCAGAGTCTTCAGAGAGCAAATTATCTTTTCTAAAAGCATAATGTAATATAATTTTGTAGAAATTATTAGATGAGATAAAAATAGTGTAAACAGTTGCAAAAAAAGAATGCACTCCTTTTTCAAAAAGGCTATCTTGAAATTTTATGAGCATAGGAATATTACCATCCAATGTTCCTGGGAGAATTAGTGTCCACTTTAAAGGAAAATTGTCATCAGCTTTGCTGAATAAAATTTCCTTATGCTTCTTATTCCCCCAAGAAAAGGAAAAGTCTGTTTTCCTGTTCTAGAAGCTGCCAGTCATGCAGCAGTGAACATAAGCCATCATATGAGTCACTGTCTTTCAGCCCTAATCTCTTTTCACAGTGACAAATGAATCACAGAAATCAATCTCAACTCCGGCTCTGAAAAATTTTCTGAGGGATTTTTATTTGAAGAGAGTCAAGACAGGCAACCTAAAATTTCACTTTAGGTGACAGACAAAATGAAGGTGAGCTCAAGCTTGGAGCCAGGTGTGTCTTGAAAGGGTTCTGGAGTTCCGTTTGGCATAGTGGAAACTGCTCAGGCTCTGGAGACAGAATGGATCTGAATCCAAATCCTGTGCCGTGGCCTATTAGCTGTATTAGCAGGTAGATTAGTCAACTTCTGTAGGACTTAGTTTCTTCATTTATCAAAAAGAAAAGATAACAGTATCTACATAGTGAGATTGTTATCAGTCTTAAACAGGATAAGTTTAGGCTTAAAAAAAAAAGCTCTAACAAAAGCACTGATCCAAAATCAAACAGGCACTAATCAATCCCACAATTATTTTATGTTATATTACTTAGTTTTATTAAATGTGTTTTTAATTTGCTACTGCCTCCCTAAATATGTTTGCTCAATCTCACTAATTAAATGGCTATTTCTCAAAAGCATTGCTTTCTATTTTATTTTAAACGCCTCCTTCAGTTCTGAATACTTTAAAGATATTCTGACCATAGAAGGAACTCAATAAACATAATACATAACTATCCAGCTATGTACTCTAAAGAAAAGAGTGTGCAGCCATAAAAAGAATGAGTTCACATCCTATGCCGAGGCATAGATGAAGCTGGAAACCATCATTTTCAGCAAACTAACACAAGAACAGAAAACCAAACACCACATGTTCTCACTCATAAGTAGGAATAGAACAATGAGAACACATGGACAAAGGGTGGGGAACATCACACACCAGGGCCTGTCAGGGAGGTGGAGGCCAAGAGGAAGGAGAGCATTAGGGAAAATACCTAATGCATGCGGGTATTAAAACCTAGATGATAGGTTGATGGGTGCAGCAAACCACCATGGCACATGTTTATCTATGTAACAGATCTGCACATTCTGCACATATATCCCAGAACTTAAAGTAAAAGAAAAAAGAAAGAATGAACTGTTTTTCAACTATCTATTTGTATAGATTTGGAAGGTACTGAAAGGATCATACCAAAAATAAAACAAAGTAACATATGTACCAATGCTTTTTCTGCTCATTAGTAAAGTTTTATATTATGTCCAAGGTTCTTTCTTCCCTACAGAGCCTAAACCATTGCCTCATGGACAAGCTCAAGACACACAATTTGTTTCCCAGTCATTAGTAAGAATTGGTAAGGTAATACCAAATGCCTCAATTGAACTTTTGCTGAATATTCTTGTCTGTCTACTTACTAGACACAATTACTGTCCGGTTAAGAGGCCTTAGTGGTTGCTGAGCTCCTGTTGCTACTCATTAGAAAATTCTGGAGCCAGGGCAATGGAGAATGAAAGGAGTTTATTAAGGTTCATTTTTTTTATGCTGAACGAAATCCCATTATTAGCACGCATTGAGGCATTTCCCCTTATACCAAATTGGCTGTCTTTTAAAAGACATCTATATTTAATGACATTAACTAAAATCAGTGGTTGAAGGAATGCTTGCCAGACTTCTGATGAATGACTGTGTCTTGCTGTAAATAAATTCAATGTAAACATGCCTGAGATGAATTTTGACTATTTTTAAAAATAAATAATTATAAATATACAAGCTACT
>NW_022436947.1:16204129-16328545 GCF_009761245.1 Sapajus apella
AAAAAAAAAAAACAATAAAAATATGTGAAAAAATGATAATACCTTTTATTCCTTTTACCTCCAAATGCATAAGAAACTTTTCTTTTTAAGATATGAGCATATAAAATGAGCATATCATTAGAGAGTTATTTGTCAAGCCTTAGGAGCTGCTTTTATTTTAATACGTTGACAATATTTAGCTGTATTTCCTAGAACACTGAGATCATACTTTATTAATATAGCACCATCTTCTGGCAAACGCTAGGAAAAGCGGTTGGTTTTATACCAAAAACATATTGAAATCACTTAAAGAATTTAACGAAAAATTGATCGTTCATAACAAATGTCTAGAATTGCTTTCTACAGGGCTTTCTTAACATATTAATGTTACATTAATTTGCTACTCATTAATTTTGACTTGTAACCTTTTCCAGTAAGTTTAAACTTAGTGTCAAATTGCTACAACATGGCAATTTATATTCAATTAAACCACACTGTAAGACAAATGTTTGTATATGTCTTTACAGATAATCTAGAACTTTAAATATAAATATATATAATACGTGCATATATAAAAGCAAAATATATTTGGATAATCATTTTAAAAAGTAGAACTATTTCTCCCTCTGTATTTCAAGTAGAAATTCTATAAATAAGGCCAAAAATATAGAAATTGGTCAACATTAACAGTAATAGGAAAATGATGATCAAAACTGGAGCAATTTTCTAAATACATTTCATTAAAAGTTAAATGCATACAAAATTTTTCAGTATATATGAAAGAATAAGTAAAAAAGCTAATAACTCCAAAATGTCATCATTATAATTATTATCAATGACAAATGCTAACCTCCTTAATGTTAGGAGGTCTAAGGAATCAATTAGAAAAAGATAGCTACAATAGAATGACACACAAATGAGATAAATATAATTTTATAAGTGAAAGAATAAAACGTAAACAAAGAACAAGTTTAATTTAAAAATCCAAAAAACACTTTTACTTTTATATGCAATTAACTATAAGCTAAAAACAACAAAAGCAACAGTTCTAGTTTTTGAGAAAAACATTAAAGATTGGTTAATTAATTCTTTTAGAAGTATAAATTTGAACCATATTTCTGAAGAATTATTTAGCAAAATGTATCCCCTCAAAAAAAAATTTAAAAAAAACGTAGATTCAAAATGTATGTATCATCAGGAAATAACCAAGCATGTAAGAAATGTGCTAATAAGAAAACCTAAAAATTTATTTGGTTGTATTTTGCATGGGGAATCTGTAGAAACAATCTAGATGATTTAAAATAGAGGATTATATAAGTGGCCATATTTTTATGTAATAAAATGTTGCTGATGACACAATGATGCTCACAAGATATTGTTCAGCAAAATAAAAAATTAAAGAAAATGAACAGAGTGAAACATACATTAAGATCCCATGGAAAATAATGAATGGATGGATGAATTAGAACATTAAAGTTCTAAATATTACAAATTGTGTGATTCCTTAATTTTAAAGCATATAGAATAGAGAAATTAGTAAATGTTTATTAAAAGCCTAAGTTATGTGGATTTACACAAGGCATAACTATACATAGTGTAATCAAGAAATTAAGGCTACAGATAAATAATAAAGCAGGATAGATGAAAAGTATCATTTGAGTGAATATATGTGTCAAAACATTTTGGCTTAAAGCATATGAAACATTATTGAGTGTACTGAAGAAAAATAAAGGGCAAATTACTGGCTTACACAACCAGGAAGGGCAGAAGTAGAGCTGACCCTAAGGAGAACTATAAACACGGACTTGAGAGCAGCTGGTCTTGGACCCTGTTTCTGTCCACATATCTTCATTGTTAATATCTCCTTCTTTATATTGTGGTAGCAGGCCATGGTACTGAGTGGCTTGGAGCTCACACCCCTATTACTTCACGAAGAGAACTGCAGTTGAGAATAACATTGTGACTGGTCAAACTTGTGTTATATTGACCTCCTCTCTCCCAGGCTGTGGGTTAACATAATTGGCACTCCCTGCTGTTAAAGAAAAATTATTCTGACACTTGCTAAAATGGTAAGGGAGATTTTATGCAGTATGACTGATAGGTGTTATGACTATCACAATAAGGGACAGATGGGGCTCAACTGCAAATACAGCAAAGACAGCTGGGGACTTAAAGTCAAGGAGAAGGAATGAGAGGGTCAGTGGGTAGAAAACTACTAAAAGGAGACATGAAAAAGATTCCTGCCAAAATTGAGCTAAGTAAGCCAAAGACATCCAATTGAAAAGCAAGTTCAGAAAAGCCTGAATAAAGTTTATTCTAGGAGAGAGTCTTTGTCACACTAAAATCACATTTTTGGAAAAAGAAAAGAGAAGGGTATAAAAATTTAAATTGAATTTTAAAGATACAGGATGGGGTTTGAGGAGAGTTGTTTAATTCTTTGTTCTCAGGGTCTTCCAGTTCATTCCCATCTGCCACTTGAGTAAAAATTCTTGAGAACTGTGCTGAAATCCATAGGAAACTTACAAAGATGTATGAGCATGAAAGTAGCATAAGAAAAAAATGGTATTTAATGAAAATCAATACAGTAGCTGTACGTACAATGAGTAAAAGGGAGTAGGACTAGAGAAATGAAAGCTAGTTAGAAAACTAATTTTGTAATTCATGCATCAGATAAAAAAACATATATATCCAAAACTGTTATCATTGGGGATGGAAAGCAGAAGGAAAGATTTAAGAAACATTATAAAGGAAAAAATATATACACCGTATATTTGAACACTCTTTTATTATCTTAGTGAAAGTAATTTTAATATGTTGTTCAATCAAACTTACACTAATGTCATGCCTTCATGAACAATGACTGTCTAAGACCACTGGGACATTTGCCCAATGCATCTTTGTGTCACCCCTTTGTACCTATCTGCCACAGTGCAGGGAAGGATAATACTGATGATTAAGAAGATACAGCCATGAACATCACAGATACTGCTTCCATCAAGCCTCAATTCTTCCATGTAAGGGAAGTAGTAATATAGTGAGCAAGTCATTATTTGCTCCAGTTTTAATATGATTTTGCTTTCCCTTTGAGATAAAAAACATTAGAGGGAGTTGATTAAAAAGCTGGACTTGAGTGCAATTCTTATGGTATGCTTGAAGAAAGACAACATAAAGTTTGAAGCAGGGACAAGAAGTAGCTAAAATCAAGAATTTGCAGAAATTTTCATATGAGGACATGAGCTTCATTAATCTTTAAAAACTAAGTTTGAAGGGGAATATAATTAACTTTTATGAAAGAGCGAAAGTGACACACAGGGAATAGATTCTGAGATAGAATAGCATCTATTATGTGCTGGAAAACTGTATATGCTGTAATCTATTCTATTTTGAAAATACAACTAGTTATTATGACATTTCAAATGAAGAAACTTGGGCTCAAAGAATTTCAGGACTATCTAACAATGCACTTCAGTCAATGGAGACAAGAGGTACTGGAGGCCAAAATAAAATTAACATATAACTAAATAAAAACACAAGGAGAATTCAGATTTATGAATGATACCTGCATAGTGAGAGTAAGTGAACATTTTTAGAGTAGAAGGCTAACCTTTTGAGATTGCAGCAAGGAAAATAATTGAGAAATCTTATAACATCACCTTCTTGCCTCTCTCAGAGGCAGAATTCTAAATATGCTACAGCCTGATACACTTCAAAACAAATATTTATCAAGTACCTGTAATATACTCAAAATAGCTGAGCTCAATTGACTTTTCTAACAAGAAATCATTGTGCATAACCAAACACCATGTTAAAAGTGACTCTTTCTTCTATATCTAATTGCTCTGCTCTTTCCCAGAAACCTGAAACTATACTGTAATGCTATCCACAAGATCCATGCCATGGGACTCTATTATAAATGAAGGCTTGGTGCAATGAGATCCTCCTAGTATTGCCAGTAATAAATCCCCTTGGATAATGTCAAAAACACATCCACTCCATCCTGAATTCTGCATTCACCACTGTAGTACTGGAAGGCTCCAGCTTTACATCATAAATGTGAAAGTAAATCCTCAAAAATTTTTTATTTAAATAGAAAACCTAAGAATTATTTTCTATATCCCCATGTAATGTCATGCAGAGTTCCTAGTAGCTATCGTATAACTGCATGCTACTGTCTCATGAGATCTATGTACCAAATAATAGCTGCCAATCAAGTTGAATTCAAAGCCAATTTCTAATTCATTACTTCCTAGGGAGCTTTGAAGTATGCTCATTTAAAAATCTGCTACATAACAGTAAGTTCTGTACCACTCTTCTGTATTGTCAGTGTAACGTTGCCAAGCATGAGAGTGAAGTATGAATGTTGACACTTAATTATGGATATTAAATTCAGTCTCCCATTTCAGATATATGTCACATGTCACCACCTTCAAGAATTCATAAATGAGCATTAGTCTTCCTCTAGTCAAGTCAATGTAATATGAACTAGAAGACGAGAAATACTATGTTAAACCACTCTTCTTTGGTTACACATTTGTAAAATATTCTTTGCTTCCCAGAAGCTCTGGATCACAGAAATTTTCCAAATACTTCATCCATCACTATAATGTGGTTACCTCTAGGGGGTGATTTCAACAGTCAAAGGTGAAATGGAGCATAACGGATCATCACTTCTTACTAATTAATGATTTCAATAGGTATGGCTGGTAAACTTGAGCATTTTTCAAAATGAGAATTGCAGTATCCTATTTTTAGGAGCTGCACAGTCTAAATTACAGCTATACAGCTGTATATGTGTGACTTTACAAAACAGAAAAACACAAAAGGGTGTGCTGATAATAATAGGAATGTTTGGCATCACTTTTTGTTTTTCACTCTTATGTTTATTTGCAGGAACTAAAAAATGACTTTTAACTAAAATTATTTTTAGCATTCTTTGACCACTTAAGTGGTGTGCTAAAGGCTAAAAGTTCTATGAAAAGTTAAAGTTTTGCAATCAATTGTGTCTAAACTTAGATCTCAGCTGCCACAAACGTTTTACAGCATCTCTGGAGACTTACTGTTCATGGCATTCTTGCTGTGAAATCATATTATAGCTGAGGCATTTGTACAACTTTCTGTAATAAATGCCTTCAGACAATGGCCCCAGATCTGGAGATTTTCATACAGAGGGTTCTGTTCTGTAGTGATTTACTGTGTAGCAAGGACCAAGATAATCAAAAGAATGTGAGTTCATTTTCAAGTGAGAGTAAACATTTCAGAGTCCCTAAATCATAGTTCATCTGCTTTTACCAGTCATGATTACATTTAATAACCCGTAGACTATGAAAAGTTTTAAGAATACATGTATCACACATTGATGACTTATATCACCAATTCATTATTCCTAACACTTTTGTTGCCATTTTATCATTCCTGACTAATTGCATGTTCTGACAGTTTCTATGAAATGTGTGATACCAAATAATAATTATTGACTACTCATCCAGCAGTGGTAGCAAACACAGCCAGGGGAAAATGTGTCCCAGATGATGAATCAGCAAGTGCTATTTAGACTTCTATAATTTCATGTTAATTAGGGTTTCAGCAGTAAGTAGAGAATTTGTGCCTTAAAAATTTTCACTTTCATTGACATCTTTAAATACTATTAGTGGTTCATTGATTTTTATAAAAAGTTTCTTATTAATAGAGTTAGCTCATCAGTATAATAAATTTAAAAGCTTTGGCTTTTTAAAGGGGAATTTTCCACTAATAAAGAGTGGCTTGGAGTTGATTTAATCATAGGTAGAAGTTTTGTTTTATTAGCAGTTAATTTCCCTCCTCAAATAATTCAATTTTATATCCTAGCTTAATTGTACATTTGGGTGTGATACATATAAAGGGAGAGACTTCATGTGGACAAACATCATAGCCAAGCTATAACCCATAGATGCCATACCAACTACATGTCCATCTTTACTCATGTAGTTCAACAGAATTGTGATTTAATCACAAGAGATAATTCCAGTGGTTACACTTGAATCCGAACAAAGTGAGATATTACTTATGGCTGTTCGGTGAAACTGCAAACACAGTTCACTAAGCTTTCATATACATTCTAGCTCTTTAATTCAGTCATGCAAATAACCTAAAGGCATCTGAACTGCTAAGTAGCCTGAAAATATGGAACTGTCTTTCTAAATAGTATTTATCTGAAATAACTCAAGCATGGCTTTGGTGTTATTATAGAGTTCACTTGGAGGCAGTGAAGAAAAATAACGCGCTTCTCATGCTGTTCTTACTAGTACAGCTACACCTAGTTTGGGGCTAAGAATATAGTGGACTCATAGTAAGTACATACTAAATGAATCCATTTTTGCATAGTAAAATAGTTTCAGTGATACAGAGGTATCCCTAGGCCTACACAATTCCATATTTATATAAAATATACATTTACTTTCTCTTATATCATCACAAAATTTAACAGGATGGAAAACGGACAGCTTCAAATAATCAGCTGCATATACTCAACTAATTTATTGGGTAAATTGCATGAGAATTTGTGATTTTAGGTATTAGAGATAAAATAATTAAACTAGCCCCTAATATCAATGGTCATGCAAGTTTGCAAGAGAAATAAAATAAGATTTAAATATTTCCCCAAAAATAATTTCATTTAATATGCAATAATAACATTTCCATTTCTGCTGCTAGATATTCTGAGAATATGAATCTAGAAGGTTGACTATATGAGTCAGCGCACCAGAAAGACATAATTATAAACAATAAAATTTAAATCTAAGAAGATATAAATTTAACTAAAATACTCTCTATTTTCTCACAGATGCAGGTGTTAATGCCCAGGTACAGTCATGAGTCATAAAATGATGTTTTGGTCAATGAAGAATTGCATATAAGACAGTGGTCCCATCAGATTTTAATGGCACTCAAAAATTCCTATTGTATAGTGACGTCATAGCCATCAAATGTCATAGCACAATGCATGACTCACAGGTTTCTGGTGATGCTGATGTGAACAAACCCACTGCACTGCCTCTCATATAAAAGTCTAGCACATATAATTATGTACAACACATAGTATTTTGTGATAAAAAAAAACTCTGTTATTGATTTTTTGTTTACTATACTCCTCTTATTAAAAAATGTTAATTATAAAACAACTTCAGGTAGGTCCTTCAGAAGGCATGTCAGAAGAAGCTATTATTATCATAGAAGATTACATCTCTACGTTTGTTATTGGCCCTGAGGGCCTTCTAGTAGGACAAAAGGTTGAAGTTAGTGATATTGATGATCCTGACCCATGGGTAGGTCTAGGTTAGTGTGTGTGTGTGTGCGTGTGTGTGTGTGTGTGTGTGCGTGTGTGTGTACGCACGTGTGCCTTAATTTTTAATAAAAATCTTAAAAAGTATTTTAAAAAGTTAAATGGTAAAAAGATCATAGAATATGGATATAAAGAAAGAAAATATTTTTGTATATCTATATAATAACGTGTTTTAAGCTAAATGTTATTACAAAAGAGTCACAAAGTTTTGGAAAATTTAAAAATTTTATAAAGTAAAAAAGTTACAGTAAGCTAATTAATTTCTTACTGAAGAAATAAAAAAATCAATAAATTTAGTGTGTTTATAAACTCTACAGCCCTGCACAGCAATGGCCTAGGCCTTCACATTCACTCAACACTCAACTCGAAACTCACCCAGAGCAAATTCTAGGCCTTCAAGCTCTATTCATGGCAAATGCCTTATACAAGGGTAACATTTCTTATCTTTTTTACCATATTTTTACTATAACCTTTCTATATTTAGATATGTTTAGATACATACTTACTATGTTACAATTGCCTACAGTGTTTACTACAGTAACATACTGTATAGCCATGTAGCCTAGGAGCAATAGGCAATACCATATAGTCTAAGTGTGTAGTAGGGTATATATGATTTGGGTTTGTGTAAGCACATGCTATGATGTTTGCACAGTGACAAAATTGCCTAATAATGCATTTCTCAGAATGTCTCCCCATTATTAAGCTAGGCATACTGTACATTTGTACAGGATGTCAAATTATAAATGATAGACAGTGTCATACTTTAGCATAAATAACAATGAAATAGGAATTAAGGCATGAAAGAGCTCTCAGCCTGTTTCCTCATTATAAAGTAAAGGCGATGTTTCCATATGATTTCTCTGATGTGTGTGCATTTCAACAACATTGAAAACTGTTAAAGATAGGGTAAGTTGTCCTTAACGTTTTTCACATCGCTGAATATCCAGAGCTATAGAGGTACAATCATAAGAGAAAAAAATCTCTAAAAACCAGACAATAAAATTTGCTCCATTGATTTATTGTCATATCACATCATAATTAAGACATTATTTCTGCAAGCTATATGCAATACTTTTAGATTATTTCATATAAAATTGTCATCCTATGCTGTCTAATAATCCCAAACTTGATTTCTATTTTTCTGCTTCTCTGAATATAAGGTAGAAAATTATTACACTAATCATGAGCCCAGAGTCTTTCCTCACATTTAGATAATGGAAAACTATAACTGTCTTCGCATGTACTGCCTACAGAACCAGCTATGAAGAACCTTTCTGAAGTCTTCTCAATGAGGAAGCATCATTTAGAGAAGTAGTTCCCAACTGGAGGCAGAAATAAGCAGTTTTATTTCTGAAACAATTGTATTTTTTTAAAGCATCTTATCATTTCAGACTGATATCTTTATAATCAGAATAATGTTGTGGGTGAGGCAGTTGTAATTTGAAAAACATCATTTTCAAATACTTCCTCTTTTGGTCACCAAATGAAGAATTAATCAGAACCATTCAGGAATTTTGCAGAAACTCTCAAATTGCCTAATAATTCTGAAGCATATTCAAGCCACACTTTACCTTCCACTCACTCTACATTAATTGCAAAATTATTTATTTAAGGGCTTCCAAATAAAATCAATAACAAAATCATTTATAAATCATTGACCTCAGTTTCCACAAACACCTTCAAATTTCAGAGAACTTATTGGACAAATTTGCCTACGTACATATCTTGGATGTTTGTAAACTTCGAAAATACTGCAATTGGAATAATGAAGTAAAATTCTCTTAGCAAGTTAGGTCATACAAAACAATCTTGCTAATCATCGGTTTGGTAAATGTATGTTCTCAATTACCTGATCTCTCTCTCTCTCTCTCTCTCTCTCTCTCTCTCTCTCTCTGTGTGTGTGTGTGTGTGTGTGTGTCTGTGTGTGTGTTTGTGTCTTTTATATTGAAGACACTGTCTCATCATTGAAGAAAACTTACAAACTAATTGTCATTAGAACTAATACAACTTCTCTAGAAGGATGAGAATATTGGCCCCCAAGGTGGCCAGTAGCAAAATATCAGCATTAAATTACTGTGAAAATATCAAACTCCCAATGTCTCTGCTTCATTTCTAATTTTTCAGTAAAGAGTAAATAATTAAGAAAAGACTGGTGAACAATGAGAACACATGGACACAGGGAGGGGAACATCACACATGGGGGCCTGCCAGGGGGTGAGGGGAAAGGGGATGGAGAACATTAGGACAAATACCTAATGCATGCAGAGCTTGAAACCAAGATGACAGGTTGATAGGTGCAGCAAGCTACATGGCACATGTATACCTATGTAATAAACCTGCATGTTCAGCACATGTATCCCAAAACTTACAGTAAAATAATTTTTAAAAAAGATAAGAAAAGATTGGTGCAGATTACAATAAATGGGAGATAAAGATGAGGGATTTTTAATATCCATAATATATGTCTATAACATTTATAACTTGCCAAAGATTTTCCATTGCAAATTTATTTATTCAACACATATATATTAATCACTAATTTTGTACTTGGTACCCTGCTAGGCATTGGAGTTACTTCTTCCATTTATTCCTATCTCTAAAACAATCAAAATTAATTAAAACCCAGAACTGTAGATAATTCTATGTTCTCAGTAAGCATAACAACATCACATTTTTCTATAAAATATTTTGCAATGCCATATTTCAAATACTCTGTAAGAAGTTAATGTCTAATCCTCATTCTCTAAATTTTTTTCTGCAAGGATCAAGGATTATCTACTATAATGCAGTTAACATCTTTGTTACAATGACCATGTTAGTTTCTTAAAGCAATTAATAATTGAGTCATTTTCTGCTTCAAAAAAAAAAACAAACAACAAACAAAAAAACAAACAAACAAAAAAACCTCATATTATGAGTTTGCTCTTGCCACTTAATTTATCCTGACTTTTATAGAATAAAAAGTAAAAGTGGGAAGGTATGGATTATAGCCAGTGTTATAAAGGAATAAATTTTATGTACTTTATCAAAAGGATCTTTGTTCTCTGATAATTTAAAAAGCACTATCAATCAGCCACACAACAAAATATTTTTTTCTTTTGTAACAAAATGAAACTAGGCCAGGTGCGGTGGTTCACACCTGTAATCCCTGCACTTTAGGAGGCCAAGGCAGGCCAATCACCTGAGGTCAAGAGTTCGAGACCAGCCTGACCAACATGGAGAAACTTGGTCTCTACTAAAAATACAATATTAGTTGGGCATGGTAACACATGCCTGTAATCCCAGCTACTTGGGAAGCTGAGGCAGGAGAATCACTTGAGCCAGGGAAGTGGAGATTGTGGTGAGCTGAGATCCCAACATTGTACTCCAGCGTGGCCAACAAGAGTGAAATTCTGTCTCAAAAAAAAAGGCAACTAAAAATTCTGTGAGATTTTTTAACCAGAAAGGCAAGATTAAATTAAAAGGAAGTCTGCTAACACAAATGTACCAGTTATAGCTTCATCAGTTTACACTGGCTTCTACATTTTGATGCAATTCTCCCTATTTCTTCCTTTACATTCATTGGATTTTTCTCAAATGAATTTAAAAACAAGATAACGATATGAACAGACACTTTACAAAAGAAAACAAATATGAAGCCAACAAACATATGAAAAAATGCTTATCATCACTGGTCTTTATAGAAATGCAAATCAAAACTACATTGAGATGCCATCTTACGCCAGTTAGAATGGCAATCATTAAAAAATCTGGAGACAACAGATGCTGGAGAGGATGTGGAGAAATAGGAACACTTTTACACTGCTGGTGGGAGTATAAACTATTTCAACCATTGTGGAAGACCATGTGGCGATTCCTCAAGGACCTAGAAATAGAAATTCCATTTGACCCAGCAATACCATTACTGGGTATATATCCAAAGGATTATAAATTGTTCTACTATAAGGACACATACACACGAATGTTCATTGCAGCACTGTTTACAATAGCAAAGACCTGGAACTAACCCAAATGCCCATCGATGATAGACTGGACAGGGAAAATGTGGCACATACACACCATGGAATACTATGCAGCCATAAAAAACGATGAGTTCGTGCCCTTTGTAGTGACATGGATGAATCTGGAAACCATAATTCTCAGCAAACTGACACAAGAGCAGAAAATCAAACACTGCATGTTCTCACTCAAAGGTGGGTATTGAACAATGAGAACACATGGACACAGGGACGGGAGCATCACACACTGGGGTCTGTTGAGGGGAAATAGGGGAGACACAGCAGGGGGTGGGGAGTTGGGGAGAGATAGCATGGGGAGAAATGTCAGATATAGGTGATGGGGAGGAAGGCAGCAAATCACACTGCCAGGTGTATACCTATGCAACAATATTGCATGTTCTTCACATGTACCCCCAAACCTAAAATGCAATAAAAAAATACATATATAATATAATATTTTAAGTAAAATAAATAAATAAATAAATAAATAAATAAAATAAAAACAAGATAATGAGAGTAGAAGTAATCTCCTTGAGAAGATAAGATAGCAATTATTATGGGGTTAATTACCATTATTAAGATTGTTAAATCACAAATAAATATTTGTAAATATTAATAGATTGTGAATTCACTGCTGGTTTGAGAATGGAAGGACCTGGGAAGGTTTCTGAAGTATGGGTACCTTTCCCAGATTGCAGTTAGCACCACCCTGATAAGATTCATGGTGTCAAAATAGAAGTGGTTATAGGTATGTGTAAATTCAGACTGAAATCACACAGTATATTCTAATTTTCCCAACCCTCACTCCCCTGCTAAACTAAATCAGAATCTCCAGGAAGAGACTAAAGTATATATTTTGAGAAAACTCTACAGACTCTCTTTTATTTTACCAATGCTGTAATCTCATTTTTTCATTTTCATTTACACGAAAAATTGGCATCTCTGAGACGGAATGATATCTTAAAATACACAGATGCTGCAAATAAAACATCTCGTGGCTGTTCAACAGAAACATAAGGCCACTGAAATACTAATTTGTCAGTATACATGTAAATATGGATGAGAAAAAATTTGGCAAAAGAGCAAGCATGTTCTCGTAAAGAAAATACAACACAGTAAAACATAAGCACAATTAAATGAACTGAATTATAACACATCAGTAGATGACAAGCGTGCCACTGACTATGTCTGCACAGTAACTATACCATCAATTTTCTGGATTATTAGACAAAATATGCACAAAGCTTTTGGATGATTAAATACATATATTAAAATCCCATTAATTTAACCAACGTTTATTGAATACCTATCATATGTCATGCACTACGATGAACACTGGGCTTACAAAGATTAAAAACAGAATGGCCCATGCATTCAAGAACCTGCCATCTAAACCTCAGCATCATGCAATATACCCATGTAACAAACCAGCACATGTACCCTCGTAGCTAAAATAAGAATTGCAATTATTTTTTTTTAAATTAGGAGTCTGTATCTGTTTTTGCTCTGCCCCCATCCTCACCTACAATTCACACAAATGCATTTCAAAACCAAATAAATGCTCTTTTCCTATCAGTTAAAAAAAATAAAAACTAAAAAAAGAACCTGACATCTTAAGTCATTTGTTTACTGCATACATTTAAATACCTTACAGGTCATCTTATGGTTTTTGAAAATCAGCATAGGTCTGATATAACATGATTCACCTATGTTTTGTGATGCTCTTGTTTTACATAAATATGCAAAAATGAAACTTACTTTATACTCTGATATTTTAGCAATGTAGAGACAGTAAAAATATATTTTTTAAAAGTCTCATTCATCTATTTTTCCTTTTAACAAATATTTATTGAAAGCCTGTTTTGTGCCATGTTCTCTGCCAGGAACTGGAGACAGCAATGAAATATCAATCTAGTTCTTGTTTTTTAGAACTTCAAATTTATATTTATTCTTTCCCCAGTAACAAAGCAGTCAGATACTTCCATCTGCCCAGGTCATTCACTTTGTTTTCCTGCTGCTAGAATTTGCACTCTTTGTCCTGAGACTGTCTAAGTTTTTCTCATCTCCATCAACCTTATTTGGTGTGGTTTCTGTTTCCTTCCCTATATAATCTGACACACTCATTTATGCTGAAGTATCAAGAAAATATATCTTCTTTCTATGTGTTCATTGTGCATTTGTGCAATGTCCTTTTAGAAATCATGCATTCAAACCAAAGTGACTCTAGTGTTAAGGATATCAAACTCTAAGAAAGTCTGAAGAAATGTTTGAGGCAGTTTGAATATCTACCTGTGCAGAATTTTGCCTATAGCCATCTGGTGTTAAATGCTGTGAAAAGCATTTTGGTATTTAACTGTATTGCCCATCTCACAGTGTGATGCCCCCAGTATGATGTTCCCCCCTTCTGTTTTAGAGGCTGGCATAGACCTTTGATTGATGAATGCAGTCACTTTGTAACAGGAGTTTTGTTTTTCATCCTTCATCCTGTTGTGTCCTGCTAATCATGTACTAAAATGAGCAGAGGACATTCATCGTTGAAACTACTTTAACAGTGTTTAGTTCAAACATACTCTGTCAATCTGATCTGCTGTCAAGCTAAGCCAGTCGTCAGGAATACTTCCTACCACCTCTGACAAATTTCAGTTTTCAGAATCATTTATTTCAAGGCTACCTTTTAAGAAAAGTTTATAACATTTATGTGCTAGGCACTATGCTACTTTTTTAATAATTTTATTTTACTTTAAGTTCTGGGATACATGAGCTGAATGTGCAGGTTTATAACATAGATATACATGTGCCATGGTGGTTTGATGTACCCATCAACCCGTCATCTAGGTTTTAAGCCCCACATGCATCAGGTATTTGTCCTAATACTCTCCCTCCCCCTTTACACCACCCACTGACAGGCTCCAGTGTCTGATGTTCCCCTCCCTGTGTCCATGTGTTCTCATTGTTCAATTTCCACTTAGGAGTTAGAAAATATGGTGTTTGTTTTTCTGTTCCTGTGTTATTTTGCTGAGGATGATGGTTTCCAGCTTCATCCATGTCCCTGCAAACTCTTCCTTTTTTATGCATGCATAGTATTCCATGGTATTTATGTTCTGCTTCTTTATGTCTGCCATCTCATGTAGTTCTCTTCATGGTCCTATGAGTTAGATTGAATATCTCAATTTTTAGATAAAGAAATTGTGATTAGACAAGATCAGGCATATTCAGGGTGGTGAACCTAGGTAAAACCATTCAGGACATAGGCATAAGCAAGCACTTCATGACTAAAACACCAAAAGCAATGGAAACAAAAGCCAACATAGACAAATGGGATCTAATTAAATTTAATAGTTTCTGCACAGCAAAAGAAACAATCATTAGAGTGAACTGGCAACCAACAGAATGGGACAAAGTTTTTGCCATCTACCCATCTGATAAAGGGCTAATATCCAGAATCTACAAAGAACTAAAACAGATATTACAAGGAAAAAAAAAAAAACCCATTCAAAAGTGGGTGAAGGATATGAACTGACACTTTTCAAAAGAAGACATATATGAGGTCAACAAACATATGAAAAAATGCTCACCATCACTGGTCAGTAGAGAAATGCAAATTAAAACCACATTGAGATACCATGTCACACCAGTTAGAATGGCAATCATTAAAAAATCTGGAGACAACAGATTCTGGAGAGGATATAGAGAAATAGTAACACTTTTACACTGTTGATGGGAGTGTAAATTAGTTCAACCATGTGGAAGACAGTGTGGCAATTCCTCCAGGGTTTAGAAATAGAAATGCCATTTGACCCAGCAATCCCGTTACTGGGTATCTATCCAAAGGATCATAAATTGTTCTATAATAAAGACACATGCACACGAATATTCATTGCGGCACTGCTTACAATAGCAAAGACTTGGAACCAACCCAAACGCCCATCGATGATAGACTGGACAAGGAAAATGTGGCACATATACACATGGAATACTATGCAGCCATAAGAAATGATGAGTTCGTGTCCTTTGTAGGGACATGGATGAATCTGGAAACCATCATTCTCAGCAAACTGATACAAGAACAGAAAACCAAACACTGCATGTTCTCACACATAGGCAGGTGTTAAACAATGAGAACACATGGGCACAGTGAGGGGAACATCACACACTGGGGTATGTTGGGGGATGGGAGGCTAGGGGAGTGACAGTGGGGGTCAGGGAGGTTGTGGAGGGATAACACTGGGAGAAATGCCTGATGTAGGTGACAGGGGAATGGAGATATCAAACCACCATGGCATGTGTGTGCCTATGCAACAATCCTGCAAGATCTGCACATGTACCTCAGAACTTAAAGAACAATTAAAAAAAAAAAAAAAAAGAAAAAGAAACTGTGATTAAAAGAGGCTAAATCTTGGTCCATAGTCATGTAGTCAAAGAGTCTAAAAGTTAAGATTGGAGCAAGTGGAACAGATTTCAATGGTGCTGGAAATAGTTCATGACAAAAGATATATTTGACACCACTTACCACAGAGACTGAAAGTCTACCTTTAGTAAATAATTCTTTGTGATTCTAACATTATTTTATTTTTTTTATTTTGAAAGCTTATACATGTACATCCCTAAGAGGAGTAATGTCTGAAGTTTTCAATCTAAATATTATTGGACAATTGGACATATTTCCAGGTAGACATTTTTTGGTGAATTTATGCCTTATACCTAATTTGCCTAATTTCACTAAATCTAGTATACCATTTATTATAAAATGTACCAGTCATTTGCATACCACTAAGAAAAAAATGCCAGTTAACCATGACAATGATAATTTTTTATCATATTAACTTTAAGTCATACTTCAATTTCAGAGATGTTAAAATGTGAAAAATGTGCTTTTTATTGACAAAATACCATACTATTATTTTGAACAGGAATAAAGTAAATAAGATGGAATTTAGAATATCATTAAAGACTAATTTTACCTGCTTCACCATTTTAATGAAGATTGTGAAATTGCTAGATGCTTTTATTTACACTGGTTTGGGAGACTATAAATTAAATAGCTTTGTTATTGCAGATTTTGCCTATGCACCATCATTATATTTGGGGGACTGTAGTTGCTATAGTTATGAGCATAATTAAGAAAATGCTAATTTAACATATATATTCTTTAATATCACTTTGTTCTCCACAATTCAAAGGCAAAGTACAGAGACAATATTCTATGTTTCTCAACATTTTAACTCTAAAGGGAAGATAGCAAACTGTGTTTGAGTTTAAGTAAATAGATAAACCTATCTGTATTCTAATCTCATAACCAAGTGCTTCAGAGAATATTTTGTATTCAGTTCAGACACAAGCATCATTACCAGTGTTGTTCCAAGAATACCATATATGAACAGTACTTGTGTAATCTGCAACATTCTTGGTGTGCCCTCTCCTATAATTGTAGCCTTATTTTATTAACTGTCTGAGCAAGATCTCAACAGTACATGCTTATTGGAAAAATGTATTTTCCATTATCTTTAACAACTAAAAAAACATTCGAGCAGATAATTTTCAAAATAGCTTAAGCATTTTAGTCGTTGTTGAATTTTGAGTACTTCTAAGACTTGATTTATTAGATGTAAAATATAAGAATTAAATGAAATATAAATGTTAGTATTTCATGGTATAAAAGCTGCTTGTTAATGTTCACAATGTATTTCAAAGTGTTCCTTTTCAATGCTTACTTTTTTAAAAAAATTATACTTTAAGTTCTGGGATACATGTGCAGAATGTACAGGTTTGTTACATAGGTATACACGTGCCATAGTGGTTTGCTGGACCCATCTGTCATCTACATTAGGTATTTCTCCTAACGCTATTTCTCCCCTAGCTCCCCATCCCTCAACAGGCCCTGGTGTCTGCTGTTTCCCTTCCTGTGTCCATGTGTTCTCATTGTTCAACTCCCACTTATGAGTGAGAACATGTGGTGTTTGGTTTTCTGTTCCTATGTTAGTTTGCTGAAAATGAAGGTTTTCAGATTCATCCATGTCCCTGCAAGAGACATGAACTCATCCTTTTTTATGACTGCATAGTATTCCATGGTATATGCTACTTACTTTTTAATATTTGTTCATCTTTCCTTTTTATTTTTCTTCCCCTGCCACTTCTCTTAACTTTACATTTTCTGTCTATACTCTGTTGCAAAGTCGGTACTACTGAACATCTGGGGCTTGGTTGGTTGGTGCCTGGAAGTTTTAGATGAAGATCAAAATACACAGAAAATAAATCCCAATGGCTTTTTAGTTTTTCTTCCCATATTAGGAAAAACTAGAATATGTTTCTCTTAAAACGTCAATGACATGTTTTTCTCTTCCTACTTAACTCTTTGATTCAATGATTTGTAAAACTCTATACAAATTTCATCAACGGTTAAAAGCCAGTTTTGATAAGCAGTTATTCTTATTTGTTATTTACTGTTCCTGAATTAACATTTTTGAAAAGCTACCACTTAAAGTCTTTAGAGTAATCAGGATTTTTGGTAGGAGTTTGTCACTGTCAGGTGACAATCTTCAAGTAGTAAATTAAGAATATTTTCCCCATACCTATGGCATATTGGAAATGTACCTGTAAATATTTCATCTTTAAATTAAAATTTCAGTATGTGTTATGGCTTCTTAGTTTAGTTTTAGACTACTTCTTGAACATTGTTAAGCACTATCCTCATTTTCTGTTACCATTCCTTAACTGCTATTTTATGCATCTTACATCTTTATATTAAGAATCTAGAAGAGATTAGTCTTAATTCATGAAAATTTATAGTTATGGAAAAGTTCTTAAAAGCAACACTCGGCTGGACATGGTGCTGTGCAACTGTAATCCCAGGCACTCTAGGGAGGTGAAGCAGGAGAATCACTTGAGCCCAGGAGTCCAAAGCCAGCCTGGGCAACACAGTGAGATCCTGTCTCTAAAAAAAAGAAAAAAGGGTGCAACAACTGAATTATTTGTTTTACTTTCAGCATTTCAAAACAAGAAAGGTTTTGTCTAATAATTTGTTTTAGAAAACAAATTTTAATAGACAAATAAATCAAAACTTCTTAAATTCATTTTTCTGATGTGTGATAATTACTAGAGCTTCTACAATTTTTTAAGTAATTTTCTCAGCAAGCAACATCTACTTTTAGAAAGAATAGTGAATGCATTGCTTACATTACTTCTTTTTAGGATTCTCAAAAATTCTCTCATAATAAAGTTTGATTGCAGATTCATTTAGCCCCATGGTTTCTGCCCTGCTTTCTCCATATTTATACTCTTAGTAGGGAGCTGCTAATGTTCCTCAAAATGTATAATAAATCATTGTCAGCTGACAGTCAAAGTAATTATATACTCGAAGCTATTATATGTGAAGCAACTTTGCATTAACACTAACTTACACTGACAGATTTTCTGAAATGTTTATTCAGCATAAATCCTACTGAATCAATTAATTGTCATACTATGGAATTTTTAAAGATAGTTGCACACTGAAAAGTCAGCAATAATTTGTCTCAAATACATTTTTTTTCTTTTAAAGAAATAATAGAATATTTCATGTGGTCAGATTTACAACTGCACAACTCATAGGTGAGCTCTTATCTAACCTTAGTTCATACCTTAGCAGATACCCTGTGCTTACTGGCAGGGTAGGCTTTTGGGGAAAACTCCATCTCTATACCCCTGTTCCTCAACACTGTACACAAGATATTACAATGAAGAAAGATAATCTCATAGAAATATTTCAAAATAAAAGTAAAACTTTAGAAACATTGATTATAGTTCAATCATCTGTTTTACAAATGAAGTAACCGCAGGCCTCTCCCTCTTACCCATAATAACTTCTATATTGTTAGCTCCTCCTCATCTAAGAAATAAACATTAATTGCAACCAAATCTTCATGTGCAGTATTCTTTTTCTCAGAGACATTTATTAAGCATTGAAAATCCAGAGATTAATAAGTATGGTTCTCCAATTTGAAAGATCTGTAGTCTAGTTGGGGAGGAAAATGACAACAATCCTTCACTATACTGATGTTATAATAAATGTTTATGTAACATGCCAAAATGCACAGAAAGTGGAAAGACTATTTACCAACCAAACTTAGAGTAACTTTTATATCTAATCTCCTTTTTCTCTGACCTTGTTTGCCTTTTAAATAAATACCATTTAAATAGTGGTATTTTGAAATTGATTTTTTTGTGTGCTGTGCTGTATGGCATTTCATCAAACAATTTATTGAACTTATAATAGAAGTCACATTGATTCTAGTATTCCCTTATTTAATAAATCCATCATTACATTAAAGATAAGAGTAATCGTTATACTTTTTAAAAATATATTTTTGGTATTGACTATTTTTTAGGCATTTTATTCCCAACTGTTCACATTTCAGTGGTATTTCTTGGGTCACAAATTTAAGTCCATCTGTAAATAATATGACTCAAACTTATGAAAAGTTTATACCTTTGAACTACAACCATACCAAAGAGAAAAACTTTCAGTCTAAACTTGTCAGTGCATTGAACCTAAAATGGAAGTTGAACAGGCTTTTATAATGGTGTTTCTATTAAAATAACAAATGCATGATAGAGTAACTCTTAGTTAAGCTTTTATTTTACCTAAGCTCTTATTTTAGTATATCCTACCACATACACACCCTTTTAAAATGTACAATAATAAAAATCATTATGATAAAAAATAAAAGCTACTGAGAAACTAATAAATACATTGTTTTCCATAATTTTTATGCATGCGAATCATTTAGTCTTCAGAAAAATTATGTGAAGTATTAGTTATTATCCCAATATTAAATATATATATATATATATAGAAAGGTATTCTGAAAATTTAAGAGATTTGACAAGAACGTACAATATGCTGACAGCCTAAGAGAATTTCAAGTTTTCTATTTTGAAATTTCATGGTAGTATATTTTCTAATCTAAAACATAACAATTTTACCTCTCAACATTTCCATTTATAATTAAATATAACACAATAATGATTCTAAGTTTCACTATATTGTAATACATATAAAATAAATTTAAAATAGCAAGATTATTATACTTAATCATGAACACACCAAGCATTCATACAAGTTGCAATAAAATCTTTACAACAAAGACCTAGAAAGAAGAGAGTGTATGCTATATGGACTGAATATTACCGGCTGTGAGTTTACCACTAATGATTTCACATGCCTGTAGGTAAATATAGGCATGCGATTAGAACCAAAACTTAGTTCTGTCACTAATGTTGTGATCTTGGACAAATGTCTTAAGTTCTCTGAGCTTCTGTTCCTTCTCTGTAATATAATAATACATCGCACATAGTACTCTGGTGGAAGATGAACTGTAGGGAAAATACACAGAATGATAGCTGGCAAATAGCAGGCATCTAATAATTATTAGCTAATATTAAATTTGTTCTAGGAAAAGCTATGTTAGACTTGAAATTATTTTTAAAGTTGTTAACACCATTTTTGATAAGATAATCCCAAAGTTCAATTTTAAGACATTATGCATTTGTTCTGCCTATAAATGTAAAATAGCTGATTAATTTAACAAAGTATTTTCCCTTTAAATAATAAATGTTTAGAGCTTAGCTGGAGGTTAGTCAGTGGTGTATTCTGTAAGGTTATAGGAATTAAAATTTTACAGCAGTATCCTCAAGTTTACAGTTAATTGGAAAGCTGTTTGTCAACAAGACTACCAAGGCCGTCATGATTTGAGAGATCAAGATCTAAAGTAACGGAAACTACAAAGAAGTGAGTGTAATATACTAATACAATTTCCTCTGGAGATATTTTCTGATAACTAATCTGAACAGGCATAAGAGGGAAAATCAAGAAAATTAAAAAAAAAAAACCTTTAAAAAAAACTCAGAAACTTTGCAAAGATTTTGACACTCTTATAATTCTGGGGTTATAAAAATTGGAATTTGGGATTCTCCAAGTAGGACGAGGTCTATGAGAAATATGTAAGGCTTTTAGTTAAGATCTCCAGAGGACTGTTCTCCAGTGTAGGGGCAAACTGGAATTAGAACAGGTCTTTAAAAATCTGAAATTATTTCAATTCATATATGGATAAAGGTGATCTTGTTGCCTACAGGCAAATTAAATCCTCTGTGGAGTAAGAAAACATCATGTCCAGCCTCTACAATTTTTCACCAAATAGAAGCTTTAAAATAACTGATTAATGTGTTAAATAAATAGATAAGAAAATGAAAAATTTTACTCAGAAACAAATTAATTAAAGATAATCCCTTTGAAATTTTAGAAAATAAAAAATTCAATCAATTAAATTATAAATTATTTATTTTATTACACTTTAAGTTTGGGGGACATGGGCAGAATGTGCAGGTTTGTTACATAGGTATACATGTGCCATGGTGGTTTGCTGCACCCATAAACCAATCATCTACATTAGGTATTCCTCCTAATGCTAACTTTTAATAGCGATGTTTAATTAATGATTAGACACTGTAAAAAAGAACATCATTAACTAGGAAACAGATAAGTAGAAAAATAAACAGATTGAAATATGAAGTTAGAAAAATAATTTTAAAATACATAAAGAAAATGAGCTTCATAATTGAAAATATCTAATGCATAAAATTGGAGTTCAGGAAGGAACAGAAAGAAACAATATTTGAAAATATATTGGGCATAGAACTCTCCAGGACAGATAAAACCAGCCATCAACATCAACCTGTGAAAGATATCAAAAAGCTTTAAGATCAAAGAAAACAAAGAAAAAACACACATAGACATGTTGGCATATACTTGCTGAAAAGGGAAAGAAAAACATAAAAGAACGTAGAGGGGCAAAAAGGACGTTACTTTAACAGGAATGACAGACAATAAGACTGAGAAGTCATTTGAGGTGACATAGTGTAAGTTGGAAGATGATAAAATGACAACTTGAAAATACTGGGGGAAGAAAAACCAATCTTAACTCCTACAGCCAGTAAAAAATACCCTTAAAATTACGGTCAGATTAGGAAATTTTCAGATAAATATCTGAGAAAACTCTTTTCAAGGAACACTGTAATAAAAGATATAAGGTAGTTCAGGAAGTAGAAGTATAGTAATGTAAAAGGGTGAATACGTTTGGAGAGATTGGAATAGAAATGAGGATATATCTAAATGAATATTCACCATTCTGATTAAAGTCTTCTGGAGTTTGAAGTGTATGTGTGTATAAACATATATATACATATATATACACACACACACACACACACATATACACACACACACACATACATAGATATATTTGTACATGAGTGTAGATTTGCATATATGTATATGTTTATAGTTGTATGTGTATATGTACATAATTGAAATATATAAAAACAATAGCACAAAGCTCAGGACTTAGACAAATAGCATTAAAATATAAGGTTATTGTATTCTCCAGAAAGTGGTAAAAATATAAAAAAAAAGTGAACTGTGGGCCAGGCGTGGTGGCTACTGCCTGTAATCCCAGCACTTTGGGAGGCTGAGGCAGGCGGGTCACCTGAGGTCAGGAGTTTGAGACCAGCCTGGCCAGCATGGTAAAACCCCATCTCTACTAACAATACAAAAATTAACCCACATGGTGGTGGGTGCCTGTAGTCAGTTCCACCTACTCGGGAGGCTGAGGCAGAAGAATCGCTTTAACCAGGGACACAGAGATTGCAGTAAGCCGAGATCATGCCACTGCACTCCAGCCTGGGTGACAAAGTGAGACTCCGTCTCAAAAAAAAAAAGAAAAAATGTGAAATGTAGAAACTTCCAAGAATATCACTTAAACAATAATAAATACATGTGTATAATTTTAAAGCTAATAGAAGAATAAAGAAATCCTTAGAAATTATGTGATTATTCTAAAAGAAAATAAGAAAAAACAAAATAAATTAACAAAACCAAATAGAAAAATAGAGGAGTTCTCACTTGGGCAGCACATACACTAAAAGAAGAATTGGAATGAAAAATAGGGGGAAACAATAATAGTAGATTTAAATCCCCAATACTTCAATACTTATATTGACCATAACTCCAAATGTTTTTAAAATATTGTCAGGCTCGATAGAAAAACAAAATCAAACTACACTGTTTACAAGGGATACACACTAAGTATGGAAAGACAAAGGACAGTTAAAAGAAAACGAATTTTTTAAAAGATTTGCCATGTAAAGGCTATCAAAAATAAAAAGCTGATGCTAATATGAGACAAACTATATTCAAGAGAAGGTAAAACACTAGACAAACTATGGAAGTAGAGAGTGGAATGGTGATTACCAGAGGCTGGCAAGGTTGAAGTAGATGGGGGTGGGGAGAGATGTTGATCAAAGAGTTTGAAGTTCCAATTGCGATAAACAAGTTCTGATGATTTATTGTATAGCATGGTGACCATAGTTAATAAAACTGTATTGTATATTTCAAAATTGCTAAATTTAGGAAATTTTAAATGTTTCTCAGCACAAAGAAATGGTGTGTGAGGTAAGTCATATGTTAATTAGCCCTATTTGATCACTCCACAATGTATGCATGTATTAAAACATCATACTGTATTCCACGAATATACACTATTATTATTTGTATATTAAAAATAATTTTTAATTTAGGAAAAGAACAACACACTAAAACTTATAAAACAGAAAAGAGAAAGTAATAAAACTAAAACCAAAAATCAATGAAATAGAAAACAAACATACAATAAATAAAATCAAGAACATTACAATCGTGACCCATAAAAAGACTAATAAAATGATGAAACTTTGGTGAGACTACTCAAAAAAGAAGAGGGAAAACGTACATGGAAACGAGACATTACATATCCCACAAATATTACAAAACAGTATCAACTTATGTCAGTAAGTTTGAAAATGTAAAGAAATTGGAAAAATTCTTTTAAAAACTCAATATCCAAAATCTCAATAGGTCTTTGAGAAAGTAAACAAATTCATAATATAAAACTTAAAAAATAACAAACAGGCCAGGCATGGTGGCTCACTCCTGTAATCCCAGCATTCTGCTAGGCCAAGGCAGGTAGATCACCTGAGGTAAGGAATTTGAGATCATCCTGGCCAATATAGTGAAACCCCATCTCCACTAAAAATACAAAAATTAGCCAGGCATGGTGGCACATGCCTGTAGTTCCAGCTACTCAGGAGGCTGAGGCATGAGAATAGCTTGAAGCTGAGAGGCAGAGGTTGCAGCGAGCCGAGATCACACCACTGCACTCCAGCCTGGGTTAAAGAGTGAGACTCCATCTCAAAAAAAAAAAAAAAAAAAAAAAAGAACAAATAGATCTTACGGTTTTGGATTTTCATGTATGCAATTATGTCATATGACAGATTTTTCTTCTCCATTTCTAATACATGTAATTTACGGCATATTCCCCTGGCTTCCAGTATCATGTGGGGCTTGCTTCTAAAATTAGTATTTTTTAACATTTAATTTTTTTTAATTTTTCTATTTTTATCTTAGATTCTGGGGGTACATGTACAGGTTTGTTGCAAAGATATATTGCATGATGCTGAGGTTTGGGGAATGGCTGAACCTGTCGCCCAGGTAATGGGCATAGTACCCAATAGGTAGCTTTTCAGCCCTTTCCCTTCTACCTCTATTCCCCCCTAGTAGTCCCCAATGTTTATTATTCCCTTTTTTATCCCCATGTGAATGTATCAGTGTTTAACTCCCACTTATTAGTGAGAATATGATACATTTGGCTTTATGTGTCTGCATTAGTTCACTTAGGATAATGGCCTCTAGCTACATCCACATTCCTGCAAAGGACATGATTTTGTCATATGACTGCACAGTATTCCATGGTGTATATGGACCACATTTTCTTTATTCAATCCACCATCGATGGGTACTTGGGTTGATTCCATATTTTTGCTATTATGAATTGTGATGAGCATATGGATGCACATGTCCTTTTGGTAGGGCAATTTATTTTACTTTGGGGATTTATGAAGTAATGGGATTGTTGGGTTGAATGGTAGTTCAACCTTTAGATCTTTCAGAAATCTTCAAATACAGTGGCTGAACTAACTTAACTTACATTCCTACCAACAGCGTTCTCTTTTCTTCACAGTCTTACCAACATCTGCTATTTTTTGCCTTTTAAACAAATCCATCTGACTGGTATGAGATGGTATCTCATTGCGGTGTTGATTTTAATTTCTCCGATGATTTGTGATGATGAGCATTTTTTCACATTTGTTGGCACTTGTATGTCTCCTTATGAGATGTGTCCATTCATGTCCTTTGCTCACTTTTTAATGGTGTTACTTGTTAACTGCTTGTTGATTTGTTGCAGTTCCTTATAGATTCTGGATATTAAACCTTTGTTGGATGCATAGTTTGAGAATACATCTGTTAACTTCCTTGATAGTTTCTCTTACTATGCAGAATCTCTTCAGTTTAATTAGCTCTCACTTGTCAATTTTTATTGCAATTGCTTTTGAAGGTTTAGCTATAAATTATTTTTTTAACTCTTATTTTAAGTTCAGGGGTACATGTGCAGGTTTATTACATAGGTAATCTTGTGTCATGGGGGTTTGTTGTACAGATTATTTCATCACCCAGGTATTAAGCCTAGTACCCATTAGTATTTTTCCTGAACTTCTCCCTCCTCCCACCCTCTACCCTCCAAAAGAGCCCAGTGTGTGTTGTTCCCCTCTACATGTCCATGGGTTCTTATCATTTAGCTGCCAGTTAAAAGTGAGAACACGTCGTATTTTCCATTTTTTGTGTTAGTTTTCTAAAGATAATGGTCTCCAGCTCCATCTGGGCCCCTGCAAGGGAAATGATCTTGTTCTTTTTTCTGACCTAGCCACAATTCTTTGCCAAGGCCAATGTTGAGAAGGGTATTTCCTGGGTTTTCTTCTAGGATTTTTATAGGTTGAGGTCTTATATTTATGTCTATAATCCACCTCTAAATAATTTTTGTATATGGTGATAAGTAGGCATCCAGTTTCATTCTTTTAATCTCAATTGTAGTTAGAGAGTCTTCAGTAAGACTGCTCAGAAAACATATGTCTCCTGAAGTTAGGTGGGGCATGATTGACTGGAAAATGTTATGGGCAGAGACACCAGACAGCTGTGCCAGTGGTGCAAAATGAGCAAAAGAAAGGTTACTTCCATGCTAGGCATTACTTACATCTGGTGTTTGCTTGTGGTAAAAACAAACAAAAAAACAAAGGCATTAGTGTTTCCAATGGATCTGTAGTGGAAAATGTGAGAGAAAACTCAACTGAAGCCATTGTAGATGCTCTATATGGAAAATAATGATAATGATAATGAATTCTTACACCATGGTTCTATGGGATGGCTAGAAGGACAGGTAAGATCATTTGATAGGTATATAGATAGAAAGTTTCCTCTCAGCATATCAATGAAAATAGTTCTACATATTATCAACCCCATTATTAGATAAAGAAAATGAAGCAAAAGATATTAAAGAAATTTGCAAGGTCACACAACTAATAAGCACCTGAACCAGGATTTGAACTGCAAAAGCCCAGTTCAGGTTTCTTAAGCACCACACTATGCTGGATAAACAGAGAAAGTTTAAGTAGACCACCAGAAAACCATGAGATGGGTAGTAGGAAGGTAGAAAACCAGCCAGAGAAAATTGCATTATCTGCATCATGAGAAGGTATGAAAGTGCACATGAAAGAAAGAGCTTTAAACATCTACCAGGCTCTGAAACAGAAAGCTAACTCAGCCCAAAGAAGGTTTTTTTTTTTTTTTTTTTTCTCCTTTTTTTTCCCTTCTGTCATTTCCAGTTTGACCCTAGAGGATCTTGGAATAAAATATTAGCCTCTTTAGCTTTTCTTTATTCACCCACATGCTTTAAGAAAAAAAACAGGATTAGTTTTTAAGACAGCTTAACTCATATTTGTCAGATTACTCTCTTATTCTAAGAAGGATTCACATTACTACTTGCAGTTCATCATAATTTGCAAATTTCTAGACTCTGTGGGTGTGTGTCCTCAGTTACAAAAAGGAAAGGATTATATTTGGAAACTCAGGATGAATGAGAAAGAGGATGAGTTTGTGGTTCTGTTTTCCTCCTCACAGTTTTTTCTTTGCCACACCAATTAAATAAACAATATGAGTTTTGACTCTAAAAATAAAAAGGATGCATTTACAGTTGCCCAAATATGTTTTCATTTTCACACATAAAAGAAATACTACAAGGATTTGACGTTTGTGGCATAAATATGATAGGATAGTTAATGTTTGTGTACCTTCTCTAAACAAAGAAACAAACTAAGGGGCTCAGCAGGCCAGCCTGAATGCTATCCAGCAGCTGTCACGCTGGAAATTTGTCATATGGATTTCATAATAGCAGTAATTAGCTGGCAACTCTTGGATCCATCAGGCAAAAATGCTGCCATTCCTTGTGGAATCTGGTAGTACAGAGGAGAAATGCTGGGGAAATTAATGCAGTCTTATGGAGGTGATAATTGTTAAAGAAAATAAAAGGATTAATAGCAGCTTGTAGTGTTAAATGTGCAATTTACTGCAAGAATCCATGAATGAGGGCCTAAAATATTACTTTCAAAGGGATAATACTGAAGGCCCTCAACAGCTGTCTTTACTTCATTCTACAAATATTTTAAACTTCAAAGTTTGGCTAGTACAAGTGTTAGACAAAGACTGGTAGGATCCTATTGGGAAATGATGTACCATGAAGTAGTTACTAAAATTAAGAGCAATGACATTAACCAACAAGGGTTCTCCAAACAAAGGATTTTCCAAATTATCTTGGAATGTCAGCCAAAATATCATATATGTTACCGGAAATCTTCTAACTCTGCCTATTAACTATTCAATCTAAAATTCTTCACAGAAAGAGAATATTTTTAAAAGATGCATTTTCCTCTTTTTCCTGCCTCTGAAAAATAGTTATAAAAGGAGATAATAAATGCTATTTGAAATACAATTTGTTCCTCTACCATTAGGGTTTTAATAGATGAATTCTGTTTGTAGATTGATAAAATGGAAACAAAGTAATGGGACTCATTCATCTGTCAATATCTAGCTCTCTTGTTCTCTCTTGTTTTTACATAATGAACAATGACTTCAGCTTGGAACACTCTTTGATTTGAATCTCAGTTTAGACATCCCTTCCTCTTGAAATATTTTCTTGATTCTTCCAAACATTAGAAATTTATGAGATAATTTTTTGTTGTTATTTTGTTTTCATTTGTCCATAAAGTAAATTGGGGCTAATGTTGCCCCAATTTTCATTTTTTTAACTTTTATTTTAAGGTCAGGAGTACATGAACAAGTCTGTTACATAGGTAAACATGTGTCATAGGGGTTTGCTCTACAGATTATTTCATCACCCAGGTATTAAGCCTAGTGCTCATTAGTTATTTTTCCTGATCTTCTCCTCCCTCCCACTCTACACCCTCTGATAGGCCCCCTTGTGTTGTTTCCCTCTATGTGTCCAGGTGTTCTTATCATTTAGCTCCCACTTATAAGTGAAAATTTGAAGTATTTGGTTTTCTGTTCCTGCATTAGCTTGCTAAGGATAGAACTTTTGATACTTCCTAATATGTAGGATTTGTGTAATGATACATCAGAAGACTGTAAATGCTTAATATTCTTAATGTGCTTTTATAATATCCTGTATTTCTTCTCACATAGTACTTAGCACACGCTGTATTGGATGCATTTATTTAATTTTTTCCTTCTCTCATCTTATAATTGCTGTGAAAGCAAATATCTGGCTTTATGGTTCACTGCTCTATCCTTAGGGCTCACTGATATACGGTAAGCTCTCCATAAATATAGGGAAGAAAATAATAAATAAATTCAAATTGAGCATTTATAAAAGTTCACATAGTAAAGTTCTGACTGAGAAAAAAATTAAAATTTTGGACAGCATATAAAAATAAAAAGCCAACCAAAGCACCAAAAATCAGAGAAAGATGGCTTACATAAACCAAGTGTTTAGAAGTTATTTTTAAAACGTGGAAAATAGCAATGAGTGTTAACAGTAGATAAAGAACATTCAGAAAGTTAATTCATAAGCAATATGAAAATTGTACTAGTTATTTTTCATAATTTTTAAAAATACTAAATGAAGCCATCCATTTTGTAAAGGAAGTCAAAGACAGAAATACAGGAATCCAGAACAAAGACAGTGAATGAGACAACAGAAGAAATAAGACATGATCTGTTAGAACTTGGGGAAGAAGTAGAAAGAAAGAAAAAAATGAAGACAAAATTTGAAGAAACGCAAAGGAGAGCAGAAACATATAAAAATATATAATGGGGGCACAGAGAGTAATAATTTAATTTTCAAACATGAAGAATGGAGATTAAGACACAAATAGGAACAATTAGAGAGACTGTAATAAATATAGAAGATGGGCAAAATAAGTCAATATATGCCTAATTGGAGTCGAATAAATCAACAAATGTTTATACAATTCTTGAAAATTTGTATTTAATATACATACTAGAAGAACACACAGTCAGCTAGAGAAGTGACCCAGAATGATAAACACTGAGCTATAGTCTAGCTAGGTTATTAGACTTTAACAATACAGAAACAAGTAGAAGAAAAAAAATAATAAGGTAGGCTTCAAATTTCTCTGTAGCCATAGAAAATACCAGAATAGCATTGAGCAATATCTGAAAGATAAATAAAAGAGAAAGCCTAAGCTCAGGCTGTATTAAAACCAGGATATAAAAGACGAAGTCACATTTTGTAGGACAAGCTGCCCTACAAGTATAATGTACAATAATTCTAGAAATATTGTCTCTATGAAAATTCTTGAGGATCTATTTAAGAAATTGACAAAGAAATCATGAAAAAAAAAGTCAGTGAGACAGAAATAACCTAATTATGGAACTTCCACTAAAATGAAAATGGAAATTAAAGTGGTTTGAACCACACAATTGCAATTTCCATGGTTTCTTCTTTCCTCCTGCATTTTTGCATTTTCATCTGGAGTTTTTTCTGCTTGAAGACCCTTTCACGTTTTCTTTGGTGCTGTGTTACTGATTACAAATGTTCAGTTATTGTACATCCCAAAACTTATATATTTCATTTTCATTCTCAATGAAATTTTTCACTCAATAAGGGATTTTTGATTAGCATTTTTTTCTAGCAACAATTTACCTGCCAGTTATCACTGCCACTTTTTTTTTTTCCAAGACAGAGTCTTGCTCTGTCGCCAGGCGCCAGGCTGAAGTGCAGTGGCGCAATCTCAGCTCATTGCATCTTGCCTCCTGGGTTCAAGCAATTCTCCTGCCTCAGACTCCCAAGTAGCTGGGACTACAGGCACGCATCACCATGCCCAGCTAATTTTTGTATTTTAGTAGAGACGGGGTTTCACCATGTTGGTCTGGATGGTCTCGATCTCTTGACCTCGTGATCCACCTGCCTCAGCCTCCCAAAGTGCTGGGATTACAGGCATGAGCCACTGCGCCCAGCCATCACTGCCACTTTTAAATTCATCTACTTTTGACATTTTCTTATATTTCTCTTAAATTTGTATTACCTCTCTTCTCTCTCTTAATAATTCTACTTATATATCTTAAACTCTTATTTTCTGTTTTGAAGTATTCCTGCTCATTCTGGATATCTTCCTCTAACGAGTATATGATTAACAGTTCATAAATGCTACTCTGAACCGGGTCTAATGTGCTGCTAAACCTTTATCACTTATTTTCAAATTTCAATATTTTATAGTTTTCAGTTCTCTGCCAGATTTTCTAGTTTACATTTTGTGCCCTTTAGCACAGTAAAATGGTTATTTTAGGGGTTTTGATAGCTCTAGTATCTGGAGCCTTGTGAATCTTTCCTGTTGCTTGTTTCTGCTGGGTTTTGTTCAGTTAGTCTTTTCCCTTTATACTGTATGCCTGGATATCCTGGATACTTTTATGTTCCAGACTTTGTATTTGAAAAACTGGCTGCATAAATAATTTTACTTGACCTAAGATGGTGTCACTTTCCTCTAGAGATTATTTATCTTTTGTTTCTGTCAGAGTGCTATAAACATGGGATTACCTTTATCTACTTTCAGAAACTGAAATATCCATAAGCTGACTCAGAGTTTGTGAGGGTCTTTATCTACCCATTTGACCTTTACTCTTGGGTTGTAAGTTCTTGGAAGCCCTCCTCAAAGCTAAGGGTATCCACCAGAGTCAAATTCCCCCTGCACGCAGATTTCTGCTCTTGTGATCTGTAATAGAATTAGAGTTGGATTCTTTTCTGATACACTTCACAACTAATAACCACAAGCAGAGGTTCAGTGATAAAAATAAAGAAGCTATTGAAGTACTGAAGAAAACTACGGAGAATTTATATATAAATTTACAGTGGAAGAGGATGATCTAACCATGGCTTGCCATTCAGTCCTCTCGCAGAAAAGACTGATAATTTTCACCACATATGAAACTTTAAGAAAAACTTCTTTGCAGGTCAAAAAATACCATAAATAAATTCAAAGAGCAATCAAGAAAAAATACTTGTAATTCTGTCACAGACAAACATGGACCCTTGTTAGAATATATAAATCCCTAAAAATAAGAAAAAATGAAAAATGGGCAAAGGTTATGAAAAGAAAAAAAATCAAGCAGTCTTTAAACATAAACAGAAGCTCAAGCTGACTAATAATGAAAAAACAGGAATTAAGCCTACTTCGAGGTACCATTTTATCTTACCACATTGGTAAAAACTGAAAAGTCCAAGAAAACACTCCATCAGTGAGGCTACAGGAAAACAGGTATCCTCATATATTGCTGATTGGAATAGATACTGGTGCAATTCTAATGAACAAAAATTTGCCAATAACTACCAAAACTGCAGAAATATTTTATACAACAATAAATGACATATTTCTCACATACACTTGCATAGGTGAAAAATGATATATAGGTTGAATATCTTGAATAAAGAAATCTGAAATGGTTAAAATTCTAAACTTTTTGAATGCCCATGTGGGACTGGAAGTTTGCAGTTGTATGTTGTTGCCGTTGTTCAACAGCAAGTATTCTGATGATGGTACTGAGATGCTTTGTTACCCTGAACACCTTTTTCACTGTATGAATGGTATGTCATTTTTTTACTGTTAAATCCTTATATGTGAACAAGAGTAAGACAATGATTACTTATTGGTAGCATATAAATTCAGAGTCAGAGATAATGACCACCACAGATTGTCCACATAGGTGACTGAGACACGTCTCACTAGCTGATGAAAGCCAGCAATCGCAACTGTTTACAACACTCTCCAAAAAGTCCGTAAGCTGCCAAGACACTCAGTCAAACTAACAAAGCATAATTATCTGTGTGTCAGTGTACTTTATTCATCCGTCACTAAGTCAAAGTTTGCAAGACAGACCGCCACAAATAGTAACCCTGACAGTAGCTCCCAATGTAAAGTGACCCCAACACCCAGACTAGACCAGGTTATATACATATACTTACACACAGACACACATCTTGCATTTCGTCTTTTGTTTCAATATCATATATATAATTATTTCAATAAAGAGTGTCTTCTCCACAAGACTGTGCCTATTTGCCTCTTTTTCATGTAGGTCTGTGTCAGATATAGATTAAGTATACAAATAAATGAATAAATAAGCAAACGCTCAAATAGAAAGAAATCCACAAAAAGCCTATATGTTTTTCTTTATTTTCTTCTGCTGTTTATCATTAAAGCAAAGGTATCTAAGGAAAGGTACATTTTGCTCTGAAGTTAATACACTGTATAGTCTAAGTATATGCTTAAGGATGTTTTAATCCTGTTTTGAATGTAGCACAAATTTGTCTAGGCAAGAAGCTTTTTACAGTCTGGTTGGGTTTTTTTGTTGTTGTTTTTGTTTGTTTGTTTTTGATACAAGGTCTTGTCGTGTCACCCAAGCTGGAGTGCAGTGACACAATCATGGCTCACTGCAGCCTCAACCTCCTGGGCTCAAGGAATCCTCCTCCCTTAGCTTCCCAAGTAGCTGGGACCACAGGTGCACATCACCATGCCCAGCTAATTACCCTGTCTCTGCAGTCTGTATTATAGAACTTTTAAAAATATTTGGATTTCAAGTGTAATTATGTCCATTGCTGATGCAAGATTCTGGGCAAAAATGTAAATAACAATAAATAACACAAAATGCTCCCTTTTGTGCCAGATACCTTTCCAGGAGCTTTATTAAAAACAACCAATTAATTCCAAATTAATTATGTGATGCTACATTAATTTTATATCGATGACACACCTGAAACAAGCAGAGGTTAAAAAAGTTCACCAAAGTAAGGAAGCCATGTGAGAGAAGAGACTTTTTTTTTTTAAATGTTCAGTTTCCCTTATTGACCCCCATCTCCCTGAAGGGCAGGTGCAGGGAGCTTGGCAATGGCAAGATATGTTCACTTGAAGATCTTTCCCTGATTGAAGGCTTTGCCAACATGCTGGAAAGCCCCATCCCAGGAAAAGTACTCTCGAACCAGTGTCTATGTCTCCTTGCTGCGGGATCCAGTTTCCACCATGTGTATGATTCATAGTCCACCTGCTGACTTGGACTCAGCAGAAAGGTAAATTCCTAGCCTCAGAAGATCCACACTCTAGAAATGGAACTGCTATTGCTGGTTCCAAAGGGGATGACATTAGTGAAGGCATTCTCCCTCAGCTTGTCCAGTTGCTGGAACATTCCAGTGATGACACTGTAGCTCATGAAGGTCTGAGTGAGTTCTTCAGGGAAGCAATACTCTTGAGTACCACAGGGACCAGCCATCCTTATCAAAGTGCTCTCAGAATGTGGCAGTGCCACAGACAGTGTGTCCTCATTGGAATCCTTGCTGCTTAAATTCATACAACATGGCTGGGTGCAGTGGCTTAAGCCTGTAATCCCAGCATTTTGGGAGGCTGAGGCGGGAGAATCACGAGGTCAGGAGTTCGAGACCATCCTGGCCAACATGGTGAAAACCTGTCTCTGCTAAAAATACAGAAAATTAGCTGGGCGTGGTGGCAGGTGACTGTAATGCCAGCTACTCAGGAGGCTGAGGCAGGAGGATCGCTTGAACCTGGGAGAGAGAGGTTACAGTGAGCCCATATGGCACCACTGCACTCCAAACTGGGTGACAGAGTAAGACTCTGTCTAATAAATAAATAAATAAATAAATAATCCTCCAACACAAAGGTACTCTTGGGCAGGTGAGCAACGAGGTCCTTGGCCTTGGGCTCAGCAGCCAGCACCTGCTTACATCCATCCATTTCCTCCTCAGGAGCAGGGGCTGCTGCCTTTTTGTCTTCCTTCTGCTCAGCCTGGGGCTTCTGCTTCTCTTCCCGTGAACCCTGCCTTTTCTGTAGTGTGTCCTTTTTGGGGTGGCTCTCGGCAAACTTTTTAGCATCCACTGGGCCATCTTCTCATACAGTTTCACTTCCCCTAAGACAGCCCGGAACTGGGGCTGGTTAATGCAGGTGAGGAACCAGCAGTTATAATATATATAATATATCATATTAATTTAATATTTTAAAGTATATTACAAAATATTGTATATGGTATTATATAGTATATAAATTATATGCAGATATAATTTATATTATTATATATGATATATAATTATATTATAATAATGATATATATTATTTTATATATATAATAAAAATATATTACAAAATTGGGAAAGGCTTGGTGGAAAGAAGGTTCTATGACCCGCTTATAGAGTCAAAACAGAGTGCAGATGACTGTGACGTCAGCCAGTCACTCGCTTGCCCACAGAGAAGTCCTTATCTTCAAGTGGGCATCCAGAAGCCCCAGAATTCTCCTCACTTCTTCCTTTGCATTCTGAGTGGCCTGCTTGTTGCGGTGCATGATGTCCATGATGGGGAACACCCAGGTACTGGCTGGGGGTGCTACATCACTATCAGCCAAGCTCACCCACTGTGCCACCTGGGCTGCTGCTTCTGGGGTACTTTCCTGCAGCACCTCATTGCTCACATAGTAGGTAATGGCATTGCTCTCAAACACACAGAATCCATCTCAAATGCTGGAACCTTGCCAGCAGGAAATCTGTGGAGAAATCTAGAGGTGTGGTTGGTTTGGCCAAAGTGGAAGTGTGTTGGTGCCGACAGTACATGGACCTAAGCCCCACTGTACTGAGCAGCAATGAGGGCCTTAAAGGCCCTCCAGTTTTCAGGATATGTGTACAGGATCCCAGCTGCCATGCTGATTCTGCAAAGAAAGGGGCAAGAAGAAATGCTTTTTGATGCTTAAGGTAGAAAGCATCTATATGTATTGAAAATACATATTCACATGCATAGAACAGACATGTAAAAGAAGCTCAGCAGAGGTTACTTCCCGAGAGGATTGGAGGTCTTAGAATCTACAGTGAGAAGAGGACTAATATTTTACTATAAATGTTGGTCTTTGTACTGTTTGAAAAGTTAACTATGTGCATATGTCACATTGTCAGTTAAAAGAAGAGATAGAGCAAATCCTACGTACCCTGAAATGTGTGTTTTGTTCCAGTTGGCAAGGAATTGCAAATAAAGGGAAGAAAGACTAAGGCCCAAATTTTCAATATCACAGTCTTGCAAATGGCCAGTCCATTTAGCAAAGAAAGCATTTCAGATAATTTATCAACATCGAAATATATATTTTATAAATGTTGTATCTATGTCTTCGGAGAAAAATATATTACAAAACAAAGTGTAGCATGTAACATTTTATTTGAATTATTTTACATATTGATTCATTTTAGAAAACCACTGTGAAATGTGCTTCTACTATAATATACGACTGTGTGTTAGTCACTTTATTAATAGAATAATTGCACCATGCATTTTTTTATTCATGTATTGCTATTCAAAAGTATTTCTTTGAAAACAACACTGACTTTTTGAACTCCATAATTCAAGTCTTGTAATCATTCAACATCAAATAGGGAGCAAATCTCATCAGTTTCAGAGGTACACTGAGATTGTATGAGACATCATTCTAAGATACTGTTTCAGTTGTCAGATAAACACCTGTAAAGAAAACTATTATATTTATCTATTTCGAAAGGAGTTCTTTTAAAAAGCTGAAATCTTAAAAACAAAATAAAAAAATGACAAAAAACAAGACTTATAGTAGGATGGGCCACTGTTATTTTGCCTTCCGCTCAATCCAGCTCACAACAGAAATACTTGTTTGGCAAGTGAGTAGATGGTGGTATTATTTACTTAAGTTGACTTTACAACATACTCAAGCAAGGATAGTTTGAGAATAAAAGGATGTATTATCCATTCGCCTCAGCAATCTAACGCAGAAACAGGAAACCAAACACCACATGTTCTCACTTGTAAGTGAGGGCTGAACAATGAGAACACATAGACACAGGGAGGGAACAACACACACTGGGGCCTGTGGAAGGTGAGCAGGGGAAGAAGAGCATTAGAAAAAGTAGCTAATGCATGCTGGGCTTTATACCTAGGTGATGGGTTGATCTGTGCAGCAAACCACCATGGCACAGATTTACCTATGTAACAAAACTGCACGTCCTGCACATGTACCCCAGAACTTAAAAAAAAATTAAATTTTTTAAAAAATGCATTACCAAAACTGCATTACTATAATTACTCTATGACAACAGGTGTAAGACTGTCCCAGGCATATCAGATGGCTTTTGCTGCATAGCATACTAACATTGGATTTAAGTAAACTTTTTTTTAATGACATGATTCTATGGGTCACTTAGGAGGATTTTGTGGCTTGGGCCTGCTTGGCTGATTTTCTCTGGGCTCACAGAATTCAGGCCAGCTGGTGGCTGAATGATCTAAGATAGCTTCTGAATCATTCTAGGCTCACAGGTCTGGCAGTTGTCAGCAAATGTGCAGCTTGTCTTATTATACGTGGGACTGTCTTTTCCAAATGATAGACACAGCATTCTACAGGCAACAAAAGTTGAGATTAAGGCCTCTTAAAGCTTGGGCTCATAATTCATACATCTTATACCTCATCATTTTACTAGATATGATATATTAAGGAAAGTTACAAGGTCAGTCCCAGATTTAAAGAATGAAAAACTGGACTCCACCATTTGATGAGAGTTACTGAAAAGTTTTGTGACTATTTTTGCAATCTAAAACTCTAGGCATGCTAGAATATATGATCAGTCTGCATTTTCTGAAACTAGGAAAGCTAAAAGAAGTACAGATTCTTTTCAAATACCACAACACATGGCTATTCCACTGCCCTGTGACTTCAAATACAGGTCTTAGAATTATGAAAACAACTTTGCAAGCCAGAACAGGACTCCAAATTCTAAAAAGACTGTGTAAAATGAACCTTCTGTGTTGTTAATAAAATAATCCTGTAAACCATCCTTAAGTCATCCACATTTTCAAAATGCAGTAGGTACATTTCAAGCCAGATATTTAAATCAGGCCTAGTCACTCACAATACTGGTCAAACAAGGTATTTGCCTGTTCTTGATCCTTTGCCCCTGGTCCCTCATGCTGCCTCTGGGGGCAAATACTCTCACAGCTAATGGATTATTTTCTTTGGAAGAGATAAGTTGATCACAGTTGCAAAATTTTTTATCACAAATGGACCATTAATTAGCTCTTGTAGCTTTGCCCATTTTTTCCTAAGGAAATTAAAAGGAGTTCAGATGGAACTCAGAGCATCACTTAAATGGGAAGGATGTGCCAACCCAGGGGTCTTATGACATCACAAGTTCTTAGCTTCAGTGCTCTTAAGGTATTTTCATCTGCCTCCTTTGGCTCAAAATAGAAGCTGTCCACTAGTCCACATGATAAACAGGTCTCACCTCCTCCTGTACCCAGTCAGCTCCCAATGGACCAAGTTTTAAGGGGAATATTCCCTCCTCCCTCCCTCCCTCCCTCCCTTTTCAGAAGGAGTTTCTCTCTTGTCACCCAGGCTGTAGTGCAATGGCACGATCTCGGATCAGGGCAACCTCTGCCAACCAGTTTCAAGTGATTCTCCTAGCTCAGCCTCCTGAGTAGCCGGGATTACAGGCAGCCAAAATCATGCCCAGTTAATTTTTGTATTTTTAATAGAGACTGGGTTTCACCAAGTTGGCCAGGCTGGTCTGAAACTCCTGACCTCAGGTGACACACCACCTCGGCCTCCCAAAGTGCTGATATTACAGGTGTGAGCCACCATGCCTGGGTCGAGTCTTTACTTTTAAAAGCTCCCCAGAGTATCTTGCTGAGCTATTAGGTTGGGGACACATAGATATTATCAACAAGTTTATAACTGAACCTAAATTCTTTACTTAATCTTTCTCCAAAGGACATTTAGGAAACTAAACAAATAAGCAAGAAAAAATCAAACAACCTCATCAAAAAGTGGGCAAAGGATATGAACAGACAATTCTCAACAAAAGATGTATGAACAGCCAACAAACATATGAAGAACTGCTCAGCATCACTAATTATCAGGGAAATGCAAATTAAAACCAAAATGAGATACCACCTTATTTCTGCAAGAATGACCATAATTAAAAAAATCAAAAGATAATAGATGTTGGCGCAGATGTGCTGAAAAGGAAGCACTTTTACACTGCTAGTGGGGACATAAATTAGTACAATCACTATGGAAAACAGTATGGAAATTCCTTAAAGAACTAAAAGTAGAACTACCATTTGATCCAGCAATGCCACTACTGGGTATCTATCCAAAGAAAAAGAAGTCATGACATGAAAAAGCCACATACACAAGCATGTTTATAGCAGCAAAATTTGCAATTGCAAAAATATAAAGCCAACCTAAATTCCCATCCACCAACAAATGGGTAAAGAAAATGTGGTATGTACACACCATGGAATACTACAGAGCCATAAAACAGAATGTAATAATGGCATTTGCAGCAACTTGCATGAAGCTGGAGGACATTATTCTAAGTGAAGTAACTCAGGAATGGAAAATCAAACATCATATGTTCTCACTTATAAGTGGGAGCTAAGCTATGCAGATGCAAAGGCTTTCAGTACTTCAGGGGAAGAGTGGGAGAGAATACAATGGTAAAACTGCACATTGGGTACAGTGTACATTGCTCAGGTGACAGGTGCACCAAAATCTCAGAAATCACCACAATAGAACTTATCCACATAACCAAAAACCACCTGTACCCCAAAAACTATTGAAATAAAATAAAGATTAAAAATTTTAAAAGAAAGAAAATACAATGTATAGATTATTTTCTAAGAAGAAAGAAATTCTTACTCTGGTTTCTCTGAAATACTTTTACTAGAAAAAAAAAATTTCACATCACTGACTAAAGAAATTCTTGTAGTCAAACACCTGCATCCTGTAAATTAGAACAGTTTCTTAGGGATATAGCTGACAGATGCCACTTTTATGCAGTGAATCTTCAAAAGTGGTACATTATTCTCTTGAAAAGAAGGCTGAAACGTATAAAAATGAACAATAGCAACTACAGAATTCATGCAAAAGAAAATTCCTGCTCAATCACGCATAAATTAGTGAGAAGCAAAATCTGTGCAAAAAGCAAGATCTGCTCTTCCTTTATCTTTCCTTTGTGTACACCAAACACTGTTAAAGTAATAATGGCATTAATAACTATGATGATCAAATCCACCACTAGATGCCAGGCCTATCACTAAGCACTTTACTTGCATTCATCTATCAAATCCTCAAGAAACTATAAGGTAGCAGTATCAGCCCCACTTTAAAGAATCCAGAACGTAAAAGTGTTAAGTAACTTGTCCAAAGTCACACAGCTATTAAGTGACAGAACTGATATTGGATCCAGGCTGCCATCTTCCAAAGCCCATAAAGCTCAACCATTGCTACAACCTGCCATGGAATATGATGACTAGGGGTAGAGCAAAGGTGGGGAAGGTGACAGGATCTGAAAACATGTTTATGGTTTCTCAACCTATGCTTAATAATAACCACAAATTTGACCTACAACTTTGGATACTCCCAAAACCAATCATCAATCCATAATGCAAGTAAGTATATAATATTCAAATATCTATATGTTTAAATATTTGCTTCCATTTGAAAGTGAAGGGAACATCATGTTCCATAACTACATTCATTTTCAAATCCTTTATACTTAACATTATTAAGCTAAAGTGTGCATTTTTGTTATATTTTTAGGGAGATTATAGTTGTTTGTTTTTGTTTCCATGTCCAATTCAGATCTGTCAATAAGATGAATATTTACTTGCTGCTAAATCAATATAAAGTAATAGTACTCAGGGGTTGTCAACCACATGAACAAAAGTCACTAGCGAGACTTAACTGTTAAGTTCAATTGACTGGATCTCATTCGAGGAGGCAAAGAGGTAATAATCCAATCCTTCCTCTCCCACATAATATTATATCAATCTTCCTGCAAGAAAAAGGACATTTCACCAATTTGCCAAGTATTTGAGGTTTTTTTCACAACTAGTGTAGCAAAAGTTAGCTGTATATGCATTATCCTTAATTTAAAATAATTCTGTATGAATGTGATTTACGTCTCAATTGGCAGTAAATGGTGCAGATCATCTGAACATAATTTGCACTGTGATGTTCTGCTCAAATGGCTTTTCAAATTATTAGTGTACATATATACAGCTCTTATCTTTCTTTGCTTCTATTCTTATGTATTTGTAAATGGGAATTTGTCTTTTTAAATTTCAACAGCAAATGCTTTAAGTTATTTTGTTATATATACATTGTTTCCAATAAATAAAATATTTAATTATCTATTTTCTTGATTTTCTCCTTAATATTAGACACAGAGTTTCTCTCCCATCGTTTATATAAGACTTGGATTAAATTATAGTATTAAGAATTATCCAAATTTATTTTAGGTACAGTTTAGAAATCAAACAATCATTTTCTAGATACCATAAGATTGTCTTCTGATGCAATGCCACATTCTGGGTCCAGATATTTGAAGGCATCCAGACAAAAGTAAAAATAATAGGACTATATATTTTATGGGAGTGTGCTGTTAATTTCATAACACCTCTAGAGTCATTGTTTTTAAGACCAAAAAGAAGTGGAAAGAGAGGTGCAGGACCAATTGTCTCAGCTATTATTGGTTTAGAAATCTATGTCTATGTCTCAGTAAAGTAAAGCGGGAAGTTTCATTGTGAATGTGAACCCTACCCGAAATCCACTCATGCTAGCTATATCTGAAGAGAGGGTGAAACCAGAGGCGAGGATTTGCGTGATAGAAATACTACATGGCTCCCAACAAAACTCATAGAGTATGTCATTGTGCTTCCAAATGCTATGTTTAAATCAGTTCCTAATAACTGTTAATAGAAAAAGATAAAAATATATCTTTTTCCTTCAAACAACTTGATGAAATCCCATATGAACATCCAAACAGAGTTTCAGGTATGTCAGGAAGCCCACTTTAAGAAAATACATAAGAAGCCGATCTATGTTCAAGTCCATTTGGACCACAAGGCCTAAAAAGTTACTTTGTGGGGCTGAACTAAGACAAGCTGTCTATATTAATCAAACTACATAAGAAATGGGCAAGAGTCTACTACATGCTGTGTAAAGACAGACACTGATGATCAAAGCTGGGAGTTTTAATGAGGAGACTTAATTAAGATACATATCATCTTCAGAAATATGAGTCTTTAATTTTCAGAAAATCACTGCCAACCTTAGCTCTTCTGTGCTAATTAGCAAAGACTGTGGATTCAGAAAATCAGGCATTTAGGGAAAGGTATGCTAAGGAGAGACTTTACAGGGCACTACCCAGATAGTATACTGTTGCAACTCTGATCCTATGATAGAGACTTTTGTAGATTTTGTCAGGAACAGGATTTTAAATATATCTGGCTAAACCGTCCATGAAAGACATTGTTCTCTAAACATCCTGACATCTGGGAATCTCAAGAACACCAGAAACAAGGACTCATTGTGCTCTGTGGCTCTTCTACCAATTGTTGAATAGCTAAATTTAATTGGAAGTATTATGTTAGGCTAAGCCAAATCTGTCTCTTTGAGGTTTTCATTTACCATTCGACTCTCTGAAATTATGCAGATGAAGACTAACCACATTTCCATGTCTGCCTCTGTCTGCATCTCTCTCTCTTTCTCTCTCTCTCGCTGTCCCTCTCTCTCTCTCTCTGTTAGGCTTTCTCTTTCCCAACAGAATTCTCTGTTGTTTTCATTGTTTTTCGATAACTCCATTACAGATCTTACCACCATCCTGGGCAGCCTCCTGGAAGAAATCCAGTTCCCGTCCTTCTTTAAAGATGGTGCCTCAAAGTGTGATCTATTCAATGTGTCCTATAGTAGAACTATGCCTCTGTTTCTCTGGACATTGAAATTATTTTATTGCTACCTAAGTTTGTATTAACATTTTGGCAGTTACAGCACACTGTTGGCTGGCTTTGAACTTGCAATAAACTAAAACACCTGTCTTTTTGATGAACAGCCATTGAGCAAGGTTCCTATTTTGTGCTTCATAAGTTGATTTTTAATTTAAGTCCAAGTTTATTTAGTCCCTATTGAACAAATGATCAATGTCCACTTGCAGAAAAATTAAAAATATGGCAAGATAAGGAAGATGAGCAAGCAAAAAAATTAAGTATACATCATCCCTCTATTCCAAACATTTGAAGGTAATCACTCTTGACATGTTGGTATACATTTTATCAATATGTTTTTATGTACATACATACAATGGCTGTTGGGTATTTATGTGTATTTTTGTGTGCAGATACACAAAATGTAATTATTTATATTCTTATGTACTTGTCATTTTCTGTAAATGCTATAAAAATATTATTCGCCTATATTTTCATTTAGAATTGCCTAAATAATTTCATTTTTACATGTGTTATTATTTTATTTACTATGGCTGGGTAATAAACCACTTCAAAATGTAGTGACTTAACAACATTTATTCTGCTCATAATTCTGCAATTTTGCAGACACAGCAACTTCTCTCTGTTTTACTGAAAACTAGCTGTAGTGGCTTAAAGAGTGGAGGCTGGAATCAGTTGTGGAGAAATCCACAGTGTCAACACACTCCCCACCTTCTCTGTTCTCTAGTGGAATCCTAGTGCTTGTCCTGTGGCCTTAGAAAAATTTTTAAAAAAAATAGAACGGAGGCTGAAATCTTCTGAAATCTCATTCTCTCATATGACCAGCAGATGCTAGCTGTTGGCAGGAACCTAAGCTGGGGATGTCTGTTACAATACCTACTTGTGACCTTGCCACATCACGCGGGTCTTTTCACAACGTGGTACGTGGGTTTCAAAGGAGAAATATCCCAAAAAAGAGAGAGCCCAGTGGAAATCATTTTGCTTTTTATGACCTAGTTTTAAAATAATCCAATGTCACTTTCATTATATTCTCTTCATTGAGGGAGTGAGTCACAAAGTCCTGCCCAGGTTCAAGGGGAAGAAAAATAGACTCAAACTCTAAATGGGAGTGTGGTAAGGTTGAGAATGAGTATATGAGGCTGGAAATATTGTGATGGCTAGTTTTGGAAAATACTGTCATCGCAGCTTTAACTCATTTATACTACTTAACATTGTTTAAAATTTTCACCATTTGAAAAAAATACTGCAAAACAGTCCGTACATTTCTGATTATTTATATTAGTGCAATTATTTCCTTGGGATACATTCTGAATACAGTGATTACTGGGTTAAAATTTATACACATTTTTAAGGCTTTTGATAGATATTGGCAAATTGTCACTCAGAAACAATGGAAATTCAGACCCCAGTCATGAGTCAATGAACAGAAAAGCCAATTTCTCAGCTACCATTTAAACACTAGCTATTATTAGGCTTGTTAATATTAGCCAGTACTATCTTACTGTTATTTACTTTTTAATTTCTTTCAGTGCTAGTTTGAATTCTTGCAATTCAAATTAGTTTCTTTCAGTACTAATTTGAATATTTGTGTATGTCTATTAGTAATTTGTATTTCTTCTTTAGAAGCTATTTTCAATTTCCTACAATTATGTAATCTCTGAGACATCTTTATCTTTGAACGTATCTTATGTCTAGAACTCCTAAGTATTTTATAATTTAGATTATTATTATTAATGAGCAATTATCTTTTTCATAGTAGGTTATGTTTGTTTCTTGATAATGCATAGGAAAACTATTATTTTTAACAATTATTTCTTATCCAGCCCCTTACTGAATTATTTCAAATCAAATTGTTTTCATTTTGAATTGTGTGTCCTATACAGGCAATCGAATTATCTGCACCAAATATATTAATAACATTATATTTAGTTTCCCAGTATACAATTTGTAAATTAAGTTAGAATGTTCCAATGTATATTCTAGTCAGAATATCTAAAGCAATGCTAAATAATAATGAAGATAATATACTTCTACTTTCTTTTTTTAATACATGAGTTGATGAGAACGCAACTAGAATTTCACCTGTGCAAAACAAAAATTCTTATTGTGTTCCTTTCCTTCTGTTCTTTGTCATTTTTTTCTTCTATTCCCAGATTATTAACCATAAATGTCATTTTAATTTTTTGACATATAATTCACAAACCATATCATTCTCTTTTGAAGTACACAGTTAAATGGTTTTAGTATAGTTTGGTGCAAAAGTACTTATGTTTTTTGCCATTAAGAGTGAAACTGTGAGTCCATTAAGACCCTTTTTCTTTATAAATTATTCTGTCTCAGGTATATCTTAATTAGCAGTGTGAAAACAGACTAATACAGTCTCTAAAATTGGAAATATTAGACTGAATTACATGAGAAAATATTTATATGAAATGTCTAGTGGCAAAAACTGTAATTACTCTTGCACCAACCTAACATATTGACAAAGCTGTGCAACTTTCACCATTATCTACTTCCAAGATATTTTTGGTACTCCAAAAAGAAACTGTTAATTAGTAGTCACTTCCCATTCCCCATATCCCTCACCCCTTGGCAATCTGTAATCTACTTACTATCTGTATGGATTTGTCTATTTGAGTGTCTATGGCTTTTCAAGGTGCACAGTACAAGCTATCAGTGGATCTACTGTTCTGGGGTCTGGGGGACCATGGCTCTCCCCTCACAGCTCCACTAGGCAGTGCCCCAGTGGGAACTCTGTGGGGGCTTCCCTTCCCACATTTCCCTTCGGTACTGCTCTAGCAGATATTCTCCATGAGTGCCCTGTCACTGCAGCAAACTTCTTCCTAGACATTCAATTGTTTCCATACATCCTCTGAAATCTAGGCAGATGTTCCCAAACCTCAGTTCTTGATTTCTGTGCATATGCAGGCTCAACACCACATGGAAGCGGCCAAGGCTTAGGGCTTGCACCCTGCGAAGCCACAGCCCGAGCTATACCTTCACTCCGTTTAGCCATGGCTAGAATGGCTGGGACACAGGGCACCAAGTCCCCAGGCTGCACATAGCAGGGAGGCCCTGGGCCCAGCCCAGGAAACCAATTTTCCCTCCTAGGCCTCTGAGCCTGTGATGGGAGGGGCTGCTGCAAAGGTCTCTAACATGCTCTTTGAGGAGACGTTTTCCCCTTGTCTTAGTGGTTAACATGTGGCTCTCCATTACTTATGCAAATTTCTACAGGAAGCTTGAATTTCTCCTCAGAAAATGGGTTTTTATTTTCTATCATATCATCAGGCCACAAACTTTCCAAACTTTTATGCTCTGTTTCCCTTTTAAAATTGAATGTTTTTAACAGCACCCAAGTAACCTTTTGAATGCTTTGCTGCTTAAAAATTTCTTCCACCAGATACCCTAAATCATCTGTCTCGAGTTCAAAGTTCTACAAATCTCTAAGGCAGGGGCAAAATACCAACAATCTCTTTGCTAAAGCATATCAAGAGTCACCTTTACTCCAGTTCCCAACAAGTTCCTCTTCTCCATCTGAGAACACCTTAGCCTGCATTTCATTGTCTATACCATTATCAGCATTTTGTTCAAGCCATTGAACAAGTCCCTAGGAGTTTCCAAACTTTCCTACATTTTCCTGTCTTCTTATGAGTCACACAAACTGTTCCAAACTCTGTTTGTTACCCAGTTACAAAGTTGCTTCCATATTTTTTGGTATCTTCACAGCAGTTCCCCACTACCTGATGCCAATTTACTATATTAGATTATTTTCACACTGCTGATTAAGACATAGCTGCGACTGGGTAATTTATAAAGAAGAAGAGGTTTAAGGGACTCACAGTTCCACATGGCTGGGGAGGCCTCACAATCATGGCAGAAGGTAAAAGGCACATCCTATATGGTGACAGGCAAGAGAGAATGAGAGCTAAGCTAAAGGGAAAACCCCTTATAAAACCACCAGATTTCATGAGACTTCTTCACTACCATGAAAACAGTATGGAAGAAACTGCCCCATAAAAACAGTATGGAATAATCTCCCCAGTGGTAGATTCAATTATCTCCCACTGGGTCCATCTCACAACACATGGGAATTATGGGAGCTACAATTCAAGATGAGATTTGGGTAGAGACACAACCAAACCATATCAGAGACTTTTCTGAATTCTGATTCTCTTTAGATTATATGACTAGGTGAATGTTGATTAGTTTTATAAGTATGCCTCTATGTCTTAAGTTACTAATATATTTTAAACACAAAAGTACCAATTATTTGCTCAACTTCTATGCAGGAATCATTTGTTATATTTGCATAACAAGCTTAAAATTTGCTCATTTCTAGAACCATGTTGCCTGCATGTCTCTATTTTGCCTGTAAGTATGTACTGAAAGACTAAGTGATTCACTAAACACATGATACACTGTCTCTGCTATGCCAACCAAAACCTTGCCAAATGACAAAACTAGGGGTTTTTGGCAGTTTATTCTAAGTCATTAAATATGAACTCATATTAATCAACGTACCCTTCTCTGTATGGGAATAAATCATCCTTTCATAACGCAATACAGACTCTTTCACTAGTATTAACCACAGACGTACTGAGTCACAGTTTTCAGAACAAAGCATTTATAAAACTTAAATCATTCAAGTTTTTCCCTTAATCTAAACTCTGTAATCTTTCCTTTTTTCATAGTATCTAAAAAATCACAGACAATGTGGCAATTGCTAACTCTCAACTTTCATGTCTGCTTTGTAAACACTACAGCCTGGCTGGAGAAACAATGAAAGGGAGAATAGTATGACTGACATTCATCTATCAAGTTGCTGGCCATAGTTTATGGAAGTGTTCATATTGAATTTCATTATAATTAATAATCCAATTTAGCTTTCTTCTCCCAATTTGATTGCTATAAATTATCATGAAAAAAGAGTCATGAACTAATAACATGTTAGGCAAAAATTCCATGAGTATCTACATGGGAATTTATAATGAACATGGTCATAGGATCATAAACATTTGTGAAATCTTGTTGATGGCATGCATATGCAAATCTGCAAATATGTAAACAACGACACCTTTACCTGATGTGAAGTTCATGAATGTTTCATGGATTCTTGAGTGACAGAAGCTTTCAGGAACAGTGTTTCTCTGATTTCCACTGCCTGCAAACAGGACACACTGTTTCATTGAAAGCTTTATCTTTTACCATCTAATTAATGGGAAATAAATATAAACCTGAATATATTCAACCACTGAAGAAAATTAAAAAAACACTAACTACTGAAGAGAAAATAAAATTGTAATAGCTTATATAAGACACATTTTGTTGTTTATTAAATTACCTATATTTACAGAAATCTGTTAAGATAACTATAAGCTTGATGGCGATATAAATATTTTATTTTCTATTTATGAATATGATGGACAGGAACTACTACAAAACAGAAGAAAGGTAAATTCTTAAAACAGTCAATTCTAGAATGTATCCATTACCTTTTGTGCCTTGTGCCACACAATGAATTATTCATAGAACATTGATAACTATGTGACATTCAGCATTGTACACAGTGGATCAAAGCACTGAGCCTGAAGATGGAAGATTTTAATTCTCATTTTGGCTCTCCCACTAGCTGTGTGTCCCTGGACAATACATTCATTCATTCATCCACTCAATAAAATTTTATGAATCTTCTGCCATGTGCTATGTACTCTATCCGGCAATGAAATACAGTAATTAACAAAACAGAAAAATGTCCCTGATTTCAAAAGGCTTACAGTCCAGTCATTTAACCTCTATTCAAGACTTTTACTTTCTAGTCAAGACATGCAATTTCCTTGTCTCAAGTGTTCTCATTTCCAAAATGAAAAAATTGGATTGCAGTATTTATAATATCCAATCAAAGACTCCTGAGTCTTCATCAATAAAGCATGTGCTTTCAGTCATGTTCTCAATAATGACTGTAGGTGGTTCTGAGTTGGCTATATAACAGGTTTCAAGATCTCCACATGATCACTTGCAACTATTTCTTGAGCAAGTTGACATTTTTGTTATGTGGTCTATCAAAACACCATCATGATTCTTGCTAAACAACACGGGTGTCCATCCAAACTTCAGTGCATTCCAACCAATGTGGATGAGTTACATGTGTGAGTGTGAGCAGATTGCAATTTCCTCCAGCTTCAGGGTGTTCTGATAAAAGTATGAGAGGCAGAAGCATCTAAAAGCAAGTATCTTTATCCACTGCCCTTCATGTACTGCATGTATATATCATTTTCTAGGTATGCCATGATATAAAAGAAATTAGGAATTATTGATCTAACCAACCAACGTATAAAATAAAAAATGCTAATATTAAAATTTAAGTAAAGAAATTAAGTAAATTAAAGAACAGAAGAAAATCAGTAAAAAGGGTATGGTCAAGTTCTAAAAAGTCTTTTATATCACCAAAACAAATTTATTATTATGTGAATAAAATTGAAACCAATTAGACTTCAGGGAGTATAAAACTACACATAAATATGACATTTAATTTAAAGTGAAGTGAGTGGGCACCTTTTGAAAAGTCTAATGGAAAGCTATAAATTCATCATTTCATTTTATAAGGCAGTATCCCTTTCCCCTTTGTTTAGTATGTTCATAAATACAATGATCTAAAGCAGCTATAGACTATTTATTTGTAAGTTCAATTAATATATATTACCAAATCTAAATCCCACTGATGGAGCCCTAAGGGAACAATATTTTAAAGCTGTCTTCTCTCACTTAAATCTAAATAAATAAGTTAGATCAAAGCCCTGGTTTATACAAGTCCTGCTGATTCTGCAATCCCTCCAGTTGTTCAAATCTATTGACTTCCCTATTTGCAGCCATTGCCCTAAGTCTAGCTTTCATATCTGTCATCTAATCTGCCTCCTCATTGTTTCCAAAATGCTTCTCTATCCTCTGCAAGACATTTTAAAGGAACCTCTTTGCCTACATTAATGATTTTCACTGAAGGAATGTAAAAACTACCATAATCGCAAATTGTTTTAGGAGAGATTTGTTACATATTTCAAATGGACTTTCTTTAAAAATATGTAACACTGGTTAGCCAAATAAAGTCTAAATTTCTTGGTATGGCTTACAAGATTGTCTTGATTTGGACTCATCAAATCTCTTTAGTTCCATCTTTTCCCATCCCTATTTCAAACAATTCTAAACTGTCCCGAGTTCTACCAAGCACTCGTACATCAAATACTGGATGCATTTGAACATGCCTTTGTTTTGTCTACAACCATCTATCTCCATGTCTGATATTCTTCAATTAAATTTCTCAAATAGTCACAGATAAAATTCATCATTTCTCCCATGCTTTATATCTGCTACTCTTGCAACAGAGTTAAAAGTATCTGTATGTCCATCTTATCTACCAAAGTAGGCTCTCCTTGAGTAGATTGTATATTTCATCTTACTCGACCAGCATATATTTGGCAGACAATAAATATTTATTAAATTAAAGAAAAATCTTTCCTATATAGGTTTTCTTAATCTCTGCAGCTTTGGAAATCAAATTATAGTTGAGGGTTCTTATAACATTATATGATATCAACTTGAAAAATTATTTTCAACTCCTTACATGATTAATAACATATTACCTCAGTGTAGTAAAGGAAGAATTTGCAGTTACAATGCCTATATTGAAAATCACCTTATTATTTTCAGCAATGACATGGAAGCAGTCAGTGTGCTAGGTAATGAGAAATGAAATATAAATAAGAAAGGATCCCTGGAACCTTTGGTTCAAAAATGTATGTGCTCATCTATACTTATGGTATCTACTCAAACTAGTTTCCCTATTACCAGTTATTCAGACTAATGAAAATCAGTATCAGTATCTAGAATGAAATGAATGTGAACTGATAAATTTTCACAGTGTTAGTGTCATACCTTGCCACTGTTTCACAAAATAAATTCAGTCTGCAATAACATAGCATATGCTTTAAGATTCTGAGAAAAATTATTTTAAATTCTTTACCTACCAATAAAAAAGCCATCTCCAAAGGAAGCTCCTGGTAAACTAGCTAAAAATCATCTTTTTTAAAAGTAAACTTTGTGCAAAGAGGGATTTCACTTCCCAATATTTCCAGGAAAAGCAAGCATCAATATCTCTTCTGAATGCACCAACATGATTCATATTTCTGAATCAAATCAATGTGGCCAAGAAAATTAAATGAGTTATCTAGTCAGACAGGTTATATCTCCATCCATGAAGAGAGAGCAGTAAGGTCAAGAGGTCATGCATACCTAAATCCCATGGACTAAGAGTGGACCCTTCCAAGTATAATCAGGTCACTGGTATATGAAGAAAATAAAAAAGATGCTGGAAAAAAATAAAATGCAATTTCACTATAGAATAAGGAGGGAGAAAACCTCAAAATCAGTATTAGTCTATGTTCTCTCTTCAGCATTATTCTTCACAAAGAATATAATGATTATTGTGCTATCAGGTGTTCTAGATACAGAAAATAATATCCTCTTATAATTATGAAAACAGGTTTGACCTTATAGACTCCATAGAATGACCTTAAAAACCTTCAGGGATCCAAGAACTATTTTTTGAGAGCCACTGTTATAGATAATACTTCTTAAATTTTAATGTCTATATAAATCACCTTGGGATTCTGATAAAATGTAGACTGTGATTTAGTTGGTCAGAGATGGGACCTAAGATTCTTCATTTCTAAGAAGTTCCCAGGCAATATCAATGCTGCTGATTCATGGACCACTCTTTGAGTGGCAAAACTTAAACAATGAGGACACAACTGACTCACATAAATGAAACTCCAGAGGCAGAGAATAATTCATGATTGGTTTACTCTGGGGTTGTTTCTCTTTCTCTCTCTTTCTCTCTGTCTTTCTTCTCTTGCTGCCATTTACAATGCCACTTTTGTTCTAAAGCTGGTATCACCTTTGATCATCAGATATTTGCAAGAAATATTTATGTCCAGCTGGAAAGAACACTTCTCATCCTCAGTGAACCAGAGGCTTGAGCTTATAGCCCCTGAACCTCTCTTCAGACAGCTCCTGCAGATGGAAAAATGACAGATGCTGATTTATTGGCTCAGATAGCTGGGAAACCTGAGCCATACATTATGGCAGAAGCAACTGATTTACTAATTAGATAAAAAGTGAAGTGGTGAGATATATCATTTAGCCAACAAATTACACTTCAATTTAGCATAAAATATTAGGAAATAACATGCATGAAATAAATATTGAGAAACAAGAAAAACAGAAGACATGAAAATTACAATACAAGAAAGGAAGGAATAGAATAAAGAGATGGCAATGTTAAAGAATTAGATGGAAAATTATTCTTATAAGAAATTTAAAATAGTGCTAGAAAATGGAGGGGTAATGACAACATTGTATAAAGTTAAACACTTTTTTAATGTCTAAGAAAAGTGAGGTAGGGGCCAGGTGTGGTGGCTCACACCTGTAATCATGGCACTTTGGGAGGCCGAGACAGGCGGATCACGAGGTCAGGAGATCAAGACCATCCTGGCTAACACAGTGAAAACCCCGCTCCACTAAAAATACAAAAAAGTAGCCGGCATGGTAGCACCGCTGGTAGTCCCAGCTACTCTATTGAACCTGAGAGGTGGAGGTTGCAGTTAGCCAAGATCCTACCACTGTACTCCAGCCTGGGCAACAGTGTGAGACTCCATCTCAAAAAAAAAAAAAAAAGTAAAGAAAAGAAAAAAAAAGAAAAGAAAAACGAGGTATATAAAATGCAGCAAACAATAAAAGAGGAGAGAATATGACAAACAGAAAATACAAAATGAGACCAAAGATATGGGAGAGATTTAATATTTTACATGACAGAAATCTTGAAAATAAAGCAACAGAAAAGGAAAATGATACATCTTCATGTTATTTTTCAACATACTTTTGCATTTTGATTTTTAAATAAAGTACATTTTAAAATAACAGTTTCTTAAAATACAAATAAGATGTAGAAAATATGAAATATTTTGTGCCTTTTTAGCAAAAATGTAATATCTAAGAATAAGTGAAAAACCTATAGAATAAATATCCCAAAATTATACTGAATGTCTGAAACAAATGGAAAGCATTTCATGTTCTGAGAGGCAAAAATAGGATATTATAAAGTTCTTTTCACAATAATGCCATTCTTATAAGTAACCCTCAGGATTCTTTGCAAAACTTGATAAAATGGTAGCAATTTTTGAAAGAATAATATAATAGAACAATATAATAACATAATATAAAGGGAAGAAAAGAACAAAGACAATTTTGAAAACTACATCAAATGATTACAATCTTAAATTTCCAGGTATTATAAGATCATAATAAACCATGTAGAATATGCATATAAGAAAATATTAATGGAACAGAATAGAATGACCAGAAGCATATTTATTTAGTGTTTGCTAAAAGTGGTATTTCTAATTCTAAATATAAAATTGGATGATTAAACAACTCTTTTTGTAACAGCTGCTCAAATCATTAGAAAAATGATTAACTTTCTTATTATATTTAGAGAAACAAATTCTAGAGATTTTCCAATGAACTAAAAATACCAAAAAAGTCTAGGCAGTTCATGCAGAGGGAATTTAATATAGAAAATTAGTTTTTCCAATAATGCAATAGCTAAAAGCCAAAAGGGTGATACAAAATGTAGCAGCACAAGAAAGCTGTTATTACTCCCTTGTGATTAATGAATAAGGAGTAGTGGTAGTCTCACCAAGGCCTAACGCCCAAAATAAAGGAAAGAGTACCAAGAAAAGATTGTTGTGTTAACTTTAAAAAATTAATTTTCCATATGACAAAAATTGTCCACAATCAATATGAGGCTAATAAAATGGAGGAAAAAATTTGTAACATATGCAATATCTTTAATATGTTAAGAATTGTAAAGAAAATTTGCAAAAGAAGAAATGCAAAAAATCACTTTTCCATGTTCAATCTTATACACTAGAAATAAAATAATGCAAATTAAATCAGAGAAGCTTGTATTAACTGAATAAATATTACACTGATTTAAATCAATAAACACAATAAAATGTAGGCCATGTGATCTTTTTTCAATAGTAGAGGTACTTTTATTTTTCAGGGTATAAAGATATTTAATCTTAACAGGTTATTGAAAGGGAAAAACTCCAAGCCCACTTTCTAAATATTAATCTGAAGCCTGGAGACTTAAGCTGGAGACTCTCTCTCAAAAAAAAATCTTAAAATTAAAATTTTAAAAATTAAGTTTATACCTTTGGCTTTCCAATATATACAGTATATAGAGATGCTCTTCTAGCCAGGGTCTCTGCAGTTCCTATATCCAGTTGTAAATTCAGCTTTTCTGAGTGATGCTTATACCTTCTTCAGAACTTTCTGAATGATGATCAGGGTGATTCTAGGATGTTGATCACAGCTTTATTCCTAAGATCTGAGAGTTGCAGTAGTCTTTCCTTAATCCGTAGCACTGGTTATTGCAAGTATCATGAGGCTTTCCAAAGAATCAGTTGAATTTCATCCATACTTCTCCCTGCCGCTATTGTGTATCAATATCCTATTTTCAATTAATACTCTAGGTTAGTACTTTAGCACACATGGTAACACTAACCTTTTGCTGATGTGTACTAGAGTAAATCTATTTAAGCCTATTTAATCCAAAATAAATATCTGTTTTAGCTTTTAGTTTTTAGTTTTATGAGTACATGCTAGATGTATATATTTAAGGAACACATGAGATACATTTAGATGCAGGCATACAATGCATAATAACATCAGGGTAAATGCAGTGTTCAACACCTCAAGCGGTTATCATTTCTTTGTTCATAGCCTCAAGTATTCCAATTATACTCTTGTACCTTTTTTTGCTGACTGTAATCACTCTGTTGTTCTGTCAAATATCAGATTTTATTTACTCTAACTATATTTTTGGACCCCTTAACCATCCTCACTTTCCCCCACACTCACTACCCTTTCTAGCCTCTGGTAACCATCATTCTACCCTCTATCTCCAATTCAACAAAAACATCTTTTGAGGAATGGCAGAATCTGTCCAACTAATTAACCTGCTAGTAGGTAGCTTATTGGACCATAAAATATAGGGCTTGTTAAGTAAGAGCCTATACAGTATCCTAATCTCTCATAAACAACCTGATCTACTGAGGCATTAAGGGCTAAAAAGTAGATTGCTTCCACAGTATGCTTTTATTGGTCTCTGTGCCTCTAAAGGTGCCTATCCTTTAAATCGTCAGTAAGATAGGTTTGACAAGTATACACATAAATATGATAAACTAGGAATCCTCTTATCCATCTCCATATAACCCCTACTTGCAGAATTAACAGATGCCACCATACACCCATACACTTTTGTTCCCACTGAATTATTACATGCTTCCCAAAATTCCATTGTATTTATTGTGAAACTTGTTTGTGATTTCATCTATAATTACATAAGTTAGTTAACTATCATGTAAGCTAGTGAAATATGTATGTAATATGTAAATATGTATGTATGTAAAAAAAGCATTTGATTCTACAAAAACTAAGTTGAATATATGGAAAGACCCAAATAACTTAAACTATTTTAAAATTATATTCAATTACATTTAAGATAAAAATTAAAAAATGGAGAAAATCTGGATTTCTGTAAAGACCTCCATACTTAAATTTCTTTGAAAGTACTTCTAAGTAATCACCCAGTTTATAAAAGCTGGATATGGTTATGAAAAAATACAATAATAATCTAGCCAAATAGTAATCTAGGTGAATCAAAGGCACAAAAAAGCCTTTATTCTATCTCTAAATTTGATGAATAGATGTATATTTTTACTTTAACTTATTGAAGTTTTGCCTCATTGAATTATACAAGTCTATATGTTGTCATCAAAATAAGAATTGGACCTACAATCATCACGCCTCTTTCTTAAAGTAGGTGATACAAGGTGGAACCACTTCCACTTGGGAAAAGATATCCCAATATATACTGTAGCTCACTGGTCTGCCAGAAGCTCAACTGAGGATACAGGACCTTAATTTTCATGGTTATAATTCCCTATCCTTTGGTACATACTTGCCCTACCTGGGCATCTCGGGTATAAGCAACTTCTCATTCTCTAGCTATTGTTAGCCTAATGTCATCAGTGGACCAAAGTGACAACCTATAGGATGATGACATTCTTAGTTCCTGTAGACTATACATGTGATGAATCCCTAAGACAAGTCTATGAATTTGTATTACTCTCCTTGTTCAATGTAATAAAACTCATTCTGGAGGGTTATTTTTAGCTATTGGGCAAGATAAATCATTATTTCCAAGGTTAAAAATGTGTTGACTATTTACCACAGTTGGTAAAAATCCCCTCAGTAAGGAAATCCACCAGCTTAACAACATTTGTGATAATCCACTAACATTCTCGAAAATGCATTCATCTACTGCATCTGGAAAATCAGGTGGCTAAACAGGGATGTAATAAGAATCACAAAAACTGCAACTTTCAACTATTGATACTAGTTTTGACATCATATTGCCTTTGCAAAGAAGAAAAGCTCTAGGCTTTTCCCTTGCTCCATACTATCCCTTTCACCTTAAGTCAGGGAACCAAGTGAGGAGTTTGTCATTTATTTTAACATTTTTTTGGTTGATAATTTTATTTCTGTCTACAAGTAAGATTATGATTAGCCCTGCCTTAGAGAAAACAATCAATAAATAGTTTTTAAAAGGTGTTGTCACTCACCATTTATTTCTCATGGCCTGCAGGAAGAGAGTGTGGTCTTGTTCTTTGGAGACATACTTAGGGGATAATTCACACACAATCTGCTAACATTTTAGATTCGTTTTCTAGTAATGTTAACATGTTTTACTGGTGGACTTTCACATGGGATTTAAGGAACATACCTAGTAGATAAATACTGTGTCTGTGGCTTGAGAAAGTTTGCAGTTCAGGGGAGAGGGTGGTGGAAACCAGTTCCTTTGTTTTGTACATGTAAAATTTCAGATGCCTATTAAATGTTTAAATTTATAAATGCAAGTAGCAAATCATATAATCTGGAGTTCTGAGACGCTTGAATCTAAAGATACAAATTTGAGAATCAATCAAAAGTAGATTGTATTCAGAGTCATAGGATTGACAAAAGCTATCTATGGAGAAAGAAAAAAGAGCCAAAGTCCAATCCCTGAGACATAGCATTGTTCAGAATTCAGTCACAAAAGAAGAAACTAGAAAAGTAGAATGAGATGTAGAATCCACTGAAGAAGTGTAGTAGCAAAGAAGTTAAGACAATGAAGTTACTCAAGAAGTAAATAATGGTTAACTGTCTACTGCTACTGAAAGATAAAGTAAGATGAATACAAAGGAGTTATCAAGAGATTGGCAACATGCAAGAGCTATTTCATTGCAAAGTTGGAAAAAAACAGTTCATTTGGAGTTTATTTTAAAAAATGAAAAGTGAGAATGTGGAGACAGTAAAAATAGCTTTTAAAATAAGATGCTGTGAAAAGTTGCAAAAAAATTATGATGGAAATTGAGTAGTGTGAAAAGTCAAGAAAAGGGACAGGATTTTTTCTTAAGTTTGAAATGATGACGATGTATTTGTGCTGACATAAGCTGAAATTTTAAGCTTTTAAGGCTGAGCAGATGTTGGCCAGATAAGGACTGAAGAGAATCTCTCCTGAGAGAACAACCTGTAGGAAAGTGAAAAGAAGCTTAATACAATCAGTCCTCCATTCCATAGTATTTGTGAATTTGGATTGATTGAACACATTCAGAAAAAAAAAAAAAATGGTTGCATCTGTACCAAACATGTACAGACTTTTTACTTATTCCATAAATAATACAGTACAATAGTGTTTAAATACAATTTATATTTAAATAGATAAGATAGTGATGATTTAAATTATATGAGATGATGTATGCAAGCTATGTGCAAATATCCACAATTTTACATAAGGGACTTAAGCATCCATGGATTGTGGTATCACTAGGGATCCTGAAACCAACCCACTACTGTTTATTTACCCAAAGGAAAGAAAATCAGAATATAAAAAATACCTTCATCCCCTGTTTATTGCAATGCTATGCACAATGCCAAAGACATAGAATCAGCCTAAGTGTCCATCAACAGACAAATAAAGAAAATGATAGGTATACATAATGGAATACGATTCAGCTATTAAAAAAGAATGAAATCATGTCATTTGCAGCAGCGTGGATGGATCTGGTGGTCATTGTGTTAAGTGAAATAAGCCAGGCACAGGAAGACAAACATTTGATATTCTAACTCCCATGCGGGAGCTAAATAATGGGTTTCACGGAGGTAAAGAATAGAATAATAGTTAACAAAGGCTTGAAAGAGTTTGTGGATGGGGGAATGAAGAGTGGCTGGTTAATGGGTACAAACATACAGACAGATAGAAGGAATAAGTTCCAACATTTGATAGCAGAGTAGGGTGGCTATAGCAGCCAACTATAGTTAACAACAACGTATTATATATTTCAAAATAGCTATAGGAGTGGACTTGAAATGCTCCCAACACATAGAAATGATAAATACTCAAAGTGATGAATATCCTAAATAACCTGACTTGATCATTAAATGTTCTATGTATGTAACAAATATTACATGTACCATAAATATGTACAAATATTATGCGCCAATCTTATAATTTTTAAAATAAAGAAGTAAAAACTGGCCAATTTTGCCTAGAGCTTAGAGAGATGTGAGAGACAAGAATTAGATGTAGGGAGGGATAGTGGTGTGCTCTTATGCCCAGTTTCTTATGCTTGATTTGTGAATTGGCTTTCCGGAAGAAAAGTACAAATTTGCAAATAATTTACAAAGAATAATGAAATATATAATACTCTTCTATAAATTCCATATAGCAAATTAGCTCTCACAGAGTGATTTTATTGATTTTTGCTGAACTCTTATGTTCTATGACTGCGAGTAACAAGTGTACCTTCGACATTAATGTTGGTTGATATTTTCATTTCCATTAATAAGTAAGCCAAAAGTGAAATAAAGATATACGTCTGAACCTTATTTGTTGGTCAACGACATGAAAGCCTTCCTTGCTGAATAATAGAATAGTTTTCCCAAACTGGAAAAACATTTCTTTTTTGTGATATTCACAATGTAACAGGAACAGACATGACACTTCAAAAAGTTTAATCTGTATTATTAAGAAAGCATTTCCTTTACACTATTGTGTAGGGGCCATATGATATATTTCCTTTTATCACTTTCTTACGTCTATACAGTCAACAAAATAGTAAATTAAATTCTGATTTCTAGAATTTGGCAACTCCTGTGGTTTAAATATTCCCACCATGGCCAATTTTAAGATATCAACATAACATCACAAAATGCTGAGTTGGAAAGAGCTGCCAGTAATACTCCATTAAATGGTATTTCCACGACACAGAAACAATAGGTATAAGTAACCTCAAGATAATAATAAAATACAGCCAAATAATTAGAAAGTGATAAGTTTTGAGTATTTATTACCTTTACTTGTTACAGAATCTATTTAATGTTAAGTTTATATAATTATTTTAAAATAATATCTGTGTTTAACAACCAACTCACAAAATTTCTAAAAGTTTAGCTCTGTTGAGTTGGTACAAGCCAGCCTCCTTCACACTATCATGTAGGGGCTGCAAGATACAATGCCTCACAGGCCATAATAAGAATGTTTGATATCAAACTATGTACAATTTTCGTGTTTTAAACATTTAAAAGTGGAGTAATAGGAAGAATTAAGGCCAAAAAAATAAAGTAATGTTACTCTCTTAATACTTCAAGAGAGTTTAGGAATATGGTTTGAGAACAGTTGGGAAAACTTACTTTGGAACAGGCCACAAATTGTTGGAACCAAATTATTTCCTAAAATTCAGTCTCCTTTGATTTTTCTGCAGTTTTCTAACGACTATAGCAACTATTACAAATATGAAAATATAGGTCCCACCTAGCTGATGAACCATTATGGAGGCTATTAGGTTAACTGATGATTCAAGCTAAGTAGGTTTCGGCAGAAAGCATGTTGAACTGAACTCTGATAAGCATTTTGCAAGGTCTAAAATCTTCTAATAAATAATATGATGTAACATATTGGTTAATTTTTGGATATTAAGCCATCATAGCATTCAGGAAAAGAATCCTACTTGATCATTAGGTATAATTATTTCTATATGTTGCTAGATTCAGTCTGCTAGTATTTCTAAAAATTTATATGTCTATATTCATATGGAATATTGGTCCATGGTCATCTTTATTTGTGACTGTTTTATCTGGTTTTGGTATCACAATAAACCTGAATAATTAATAAATTAGAAAATGTTATCTTTTAAAAATTGGTTACAATTACATAATCGGTAATGCGGGAAAATAAGATGATATTCCTGGGTTCCCAGTACTAAATCAAAAATATGTGAATGGTGTGTATAAAAAGTGGTGAAAATAAAATTTGCTTTTATTGCTATAAAGCTAATGAAAACTTCATTTCAGAAAAGAAATGAGGCTATCATAATATTTGCTGGTACATGCAATACCTAGCAGGAAAGCTTTAAAAAGAGAGGGAGAAATGAAATCACTCCCAGTGAGAACGCAGCCTGATCCAACCTAAAATGTTGGAAAAAAAGTTAAAGTGTAGAATTAAAAGTTGTAATTTCTACACCTGTGACACTATCAAATTGGTTGTTTTCAGTGTAGCTCTTGAAAGTGGTTTGATAGGAGCCAAGTGTCTTTTGGCTTGCGAGGCTAGGTGATAAACTGCTCGTCCAGCACATTCTCCCTCTCCAAACCCATAGAAGCCTTTATTACACTCTCAGTGACAGTTGGTTAACAAGTCTGGGTAGTCAAACGAAAAACTACTCTTATTACAAGTTTAGAGCTCTATAGAAAGTATTGAAAACAACTTGAAAAGTGTTTTTTTGTAGTGAAATAATATTGTAAATCGTTAACCACAAAATATAATTGTGGATTTAACAGCTATGGGTTTCTTTTTTTTTTAATTGGGGAAGCCTCGTGATCAAAGGGGAAGTATTAAGAGATTTAATTGAAAATTTATTTAGTTCTCTTTTAAATTATGTTTAAAATGTGGTATTTCTTGCAGTTATGAGTAATACTCTTGAAAAGAGACTGTTAAATTAACCATAGTTTTTATAATTTACTTATGTATTTAAGAATTTTATTTATTACATTCGTTTTCACATTTAGCTACATAAACAAAAGGCAGCATAATTAAGTTATTATTAAACCATTATTATTGCTAAAGAAGCCACTGATAAAAATTCATTTTTGTCCATTGACAAGTATAGATATCTAACATTAACACAGAGGAAAAGAACACCTAATGAGAACCATAAAATCTAAAAATAGAATGAATTTGCATACATGATTTTATACTGAAATACTATATTCTAGAACTCATTTTTTTTTTGCCTAATGTTGCACCATTTGTTAAGAAAGAATTAGCAGCTAATGTGATGTAATTTGTTACAAAAAAGTGCTGTTACATAATCTTTAATATGTGCTATATCAAATTCTGTTCCCACATGTAATATACATATGTAATATGTTTATGTAGTATGACAAATTGTCATGCATACTACAGGTAGTTCTTAACCATTACCCAAATTCTACTCTATAGTACTTCTTTATTTAATAGTATAATTAATCCCATCCATTTCCTCTAGAAGGCAGTCCTGTTTTTCAGAGTCACATTCAAAGAGAGAATGATGGCATGCACAGGTTTTTAATGTGTGCAGCTGTAAATTATCTACCTATCTTTGAGATAATAGCCAGAACAAAAGGGTAATTATGGGAAGAATAGTAGCAAGTAGTATTCACAATTTTATGTGGAAAAAAAGGGTCCTTGTTTTTCGAGACCAGCCTGGACAATGTAGTGAAATCCTGTCTCTACTAAAACTACCAAAAATTAGCTGCGTATGGTGGTAGATGCCTGTAATCCCAGCTACTAGGAAGGCTGAGGCAGGAGAATTGCTTGAACCTAGGAGGCAGAGGTTGCAGTGAGTGGAGATCATGCCATTGCACCACTCCAGCCTGGGCAACAAGAGCAAAACTTTGTAAAAACAAAAAACAAAAAACCAGGGGTCCTTGTTATAAGTATGTGAGTGAATTGGCAGAGCAGTTTTCTAGTTCGTGTCCTTTTATGTCAGGACATAAAAATCTCTCGAGGTGGCCAGGTGTGGTGACTCACATCTGTAATCTCAGCACTTTGGGAGGCCTAGGGAGGTGGACCACCTGAAGTCAGGAGTTTGAGGCCAGCCTGGCCAACATGATGAAATTCCGTCTCTACTAAAATAATAATAGTAATACTAAAATTAGCTGGGCATGGTGGTGCACACCTGTACTCAGGAGGATGAGGCATGAGAATCACTTGAACCCGGGAGGCAGAGGTTGCAGTGAACTGAGATCATGCTACTGCACTCCAGCGTGGGCAACAGAGAGACTCCGTCTCAAAAAAAAAAAAAGAGGTTATGGAGGTACCGGGGACTATTAACGGTATTAAGTTAAGGCTTACAAAACCAGCTTGCATAAAAGATAAGGACCTAGACTGCTGAAAAGGTCAAAAACAATTTAAAAATATACAAAATTATTAAAATGTATCTTCCACTTAATCACAGTATTGAGCACGGTAATAGCAAACACAAAGGATTTTGTTATGCCAAATAATTAAGAAAATCCACATAATATGAGCTGCATTCAGCAGATAATAAATGTTGAAGAATGTTAACTATGATGATGAGAATAATTAGGTTAAAACATCTTACCATACCTACCTAAGTCTTCTAAAGTATCTTTTAGGAGTAAGGTTTATATTCTTTGACCCAGCAATTTCCACTTTAAGAATATTTTTCTAAGAAAATAATTAGATATGTATGCCAAGATACATGTGTAATGATTTTCATAAAAGTGAATTCGAAGAAAGATATTGCTAGCAACCTAAGTATTAAACAAAAGGGAATGGTTAAGTCAATCACAATTCAGCTACAAAATGAAACACCATGCAAAAATTATAAATGTTATGAAATACTATATGACACAGTACATTTTCACAATACATTGTTAAATGGTAAAATTTTGTATGTCTAGAATGCTATGTTTGTATGTAAATAATCTGTACCTGATGTTATTTACATTTTTTCATTTATATACAAATTTTACATATATATTTATATATAGTGAAAAATATATACCTAAAATAAGCAACTCTATCTGGGTGGTGATTACTTGTGTCTTTTATTATTTCATTTCCATTTTTCTTCTTTTCTGCATATTTCAAATTGTCTATGTAGCTATACATAATTTTCATAATGTCAATATCAATTAGCTGGGCATGGTGGTGCACGCCTGTACTCAGGAGGATGAGGCATGAGAATCATAATGTGAAGTTTTGATTCACAAGGGACTTTTTTAATAGACACTAACAGAACTAGGAAAGGTATTTAGTGGATTATATTGATGAGATTTGGTTGAGGTTCTAAAGGACGCTAGAATCATAAATCAGAGATATAGCCAATGCTAGAATGAATACCTTATTCTGATTCTGAGAATCTACAGGGTCAACTTTAAGTATTTTCATAGGTCACAATTTCTTTATGATTTATACATGGAGATTAAAACAGTTTAGCCGGGCGCGGTGGCTCACGCCTGTAATCCCAGCACTTTGGGAGGCCGAGGCGGGTGGATCACGAGGTCAAGAGATCAAGACCATCCTGGTCAATATGGTGAAACCCCGTCTCTACTAAAGCTACAAAAAATTAGCTGGGCATGGTGGCGCGTGCCTGTAATCCCAGCTACTCAGGAGGCTGAGGCAGGAGAATTGCCTGAACCCAGGAGGCGGAGGTTGCAGTGAGCCGAGATCCCGCCATTGCACTCCAGCCTGGGTAACAAGAGTGAAACTCCGTCTCAAAAAAAATAAATAAAATAAAATAAAAAATAAAATAAAATAAAATAAAACAGTTTAAGACACTAGCCCACTAAATCAAGCAGGCACTTCTTTGACAAGTTCATTTTATGAGATGATCTCAGTTATTACTAATGCTTTAAAATTTATAATTAAAGAATATAGTCCTCACTCTATGTACTGAACAACTGAGGGGAAAGCTAACAGAAAGAGGTTGGTAAATGGGTATGTGATTCCAAGCAGCAGATGGCTCTAGTGGTCTTCAGCAGGTGCTCATTTACATATTTTTGCCATAACCACCCTCTTCTTTCCCTCAGCATGGCAATATGCTTTGGCTTGAATGCACAATTATACCAGAAGTCTTTTGATTTAGTGAAAAAAGTACTGAATATAGGGTCTTAGGTTTGGTTTATTGTCCCGTCCCTTAGGCTATAAGTACATATAGTCTTAAACATGTCCATTAAACCTCATGAACGTCCATTATTTTCAACAGGTTTCCTTGTCATACTATTCATACGGAGATAAAAGGCAACTAAATGGAAAATTGTGCTTGGAAGGAATTGGATTTTACCCTAAGACACTGATAATTTAAGAGCCCAAATTTTGGGAAGGAGCAGAAATGGTGCAGTGGGTAATGCCACAAAAATTGGAGGTCAGAAGATTCTGGTCCTCTCCTGGTCACTAGTTATACATAGCAGGACCTTCAAAACATGTAATTGCATTCATCCTCAACTTACCTACCTGCAAAATGTGGGTACAGGAAAAGGGAAAGAGAATGTAGAAGTTAAGTATATTATATTTAAGCCTTATTCAGCTATAAAATGCTTTAATTTTGTTATATGATGTGAGTAATCAGGTGGGGTTTTTTTTGAGAAAAGTAAATTTATTCCAAAATTTTAACTGATTTCATGTGCTAAAGAGAATATATAATAGAACTTCACTGAAACAAAATAATATGTAATGGGACATATTACTGAACAAACACTTTAACAGCACACTTTATGATTAGGAGGCCGGGAGCGGAGGCTCATACTTGTAATTCCAGCACTTTAGGAGGCCGAGGTGGGTGGATCACCTAAGGTTAGGAGTTCAAGACCAGCCTGGGCAACATGGTGAAACCACTGTCTCTACTAAAAATACAAAATTTAGCTGGGTGCAGTGACTTGTGCCTGTAATCTCAGCTACTCAGAGGCTGAGGCATGAGAATCGTTTGAGCCCAGTAGGTGAAGGTTGCAGTGAGCAGAGACTGTGCCATGGCACTCCAGCCTGGGCAACAGAGTGAGACTCCGTTTCAAAAAATAAAAAATAAAAATAAAAATCGACATATCCCTTTCCATATTAGTTAAATATAAGGGTTCCTTTTTACAAATAATCCCCATATTATTAGTAGCATAAATTTTTGTTATTATGATCCTTTCAGACAGTAGAGATGCTGTCTAATTTCGTCTGTAGAATACTAATGGAACTTTTGAAATAGTAGAGAAAATAAATTTAACATTTAAAAAAAACTATTTGGACAAGTTTCAAACAAGTTTTGTGGAATGTAAATAGTTTTTTTAAGTATTTGTGATTTATTTTATACCTTCCAGGTATGATCACTTTGTAGTGTGTGTCATAAAATGAAGTTAATTATGGAAAAAATCTTGTCCACAAACAAATAGAATCATCTGGATTTTTGATGATGTAGTGAAATATTTTAGTATTATGTAGCATAAATAAAACTTTAAAAAATTAAGAACAATATTTCATTCAAAGTTCATTCATTTACTGAACAAGATTTAATTGAGTGTCTGATATGTTACAGCACTGCAGTAAGCATTAAAGTCTTTAAATAACATAAGGTGATTATTTGAGAGGCAAATTACTGTAATATTAGTTTCTTCATACCATTTTTTAATCCATATGATATGCTAATCTTTCAACTTGTAATAGCAATCTCTTATCCCCTGATAACTTTCAGTTATTTAGAACTTTTGAAAAATACAAATGTATAGACTTTTTATATCCAAGAGCCAGCTTAAGCAAATATTACTAGAGATCACAGAGTATCCCACCATCATAATTATTTTTATTCTAGAAGGCAGAAAAATTGGCAGATTCAAATACAAGTGAATCATTTAGAGAGTGAATTATGTCATTCCCTAAAAGGATGACATCTTTTGTGTTGAATTTTCATAGATTTTTTAGATTAGATGACAATGAATCATACTCAAAGGTGACAAACCCATAGATTTTATGTTCTGATAGAAATGTATTTCCATCCCTGAAGAAAATAGTGATGAGATTCTGAAATCTGAACAAATTATCAAGTTTTCAAGCAAGTATAATAAAACACAATAAAAATACTTACAAGAAAAGAAATGCTCAAAATCTTGTGAACAATCTATTTTTCTTGCAGTAGTTGCTACAAATACAAAGAAAATCAAGTGTTTCTCTATTACTGAGCCTTAAATATATCTTGAATAACTGAGTGTCTAAACTTTTCAGAAACCTACTGTCCAGTCTGCAATTTAATCGGTTTTTAAGTTTTTAAAATTGACATTGAGAAGGAGAGGACAAATCTGTTATAAGTGATAGCTTTTTCAATGATGATATAAAAGTCAATCTAACTACTTCAGTAAATGACTTAATTGGTTTATGCATAACTGCAAGGAAAGATAAAGATAAACAATTTAATTATTACATAAATGTAAAATGTTTGTCATTAGTGCCTGTAAAAGGCTAGGGCAACATTAATGCATAGATAATTACATCAAATGTTGCAAATTAGTTTTCAGTGGTCACCCACGATTCAGTTAACAGGACCAACTGGCCATATTTGACTGCCTCTTACCCTTGTTAACATTCATGTTATCTTTTATGTTTTTTTCTTTCTGGCTTTCCAATTAATTCTTACAGGTTGCCAGCTTTTAAAACGTTCTTCCTTCTGAGGCCTAAGAAATCAGGCATGAAGAGCACACTATTGCCCCTACCCACACTAGTGCCTGTTTCTTGTTGCTTACCTCACTAAATTCTAGACATATTGACCAGCCTTCACCTCTTTAAAAGTAAAGCATCCCTCCAGATCCACAGAAGACTGATTCCAGGACTTCTCCTCAAATACCAAAATCTGCCAATGCTGAAATTCCTTATATAAAATTGTTTAGTATTTGCATATAACCTATATACATCCTCCCATATACTTTAAATCATCTCTAGATTACTTATAATATCTGATACAATGTAAATGCTATGTAAACAGTTTTATAGTATATTCTTTTAGATTTGTATTATTTTTTATTGCTGTATTGTTATTTTTTATATTTTAAAATATTTTTTATCCTCAGTTGGTTGAATTCATAAATGCAGAACACAAAGATATAGAGGGTTGACTGTAATAGTTAATAAAAATCATGCAACTGAAAAACAATTTCACATTGAACATTTTATATTCATATATCATTTTAAAGTCCTCATTAATATATCTTAAATTATTTTGTTTCTAAATGATAAGTAGACATGTATGTTGAAATTAAAAGAAATTGTCCTATGATAATAAAGACTGAGTTGTGTTCTATTGTGTTGGTGAATCTGCACTTTCCATGCATATTCAAAAAGGGGAATTGAACTGCTAAATAAGTTTACCAATAAGAAAATTAAGGTTAAATCAATAAACATATATATAAGTCTCAAAACTGGGTAAATGTATTTTATGAAATCAAACATTTTTGTAATCATACTCAGGAATAAAAGAGACAGAGAAAGAGTGTAGTGAAGCAATTTTCTTCCTTTAGAAATAGCTTGCATTTCATTTTTGTTCTAAAGAAATAGAAGTGTAATATGGAACATTTCACATTGACAGATCTATCATCTTAAAAACAAAGGCAAAGTGTGACAAGCATTTTAACAAAAGTGAAGAGGAACTCTGTTTAATTTGAAGCTGTAATATGAGTCATGATGTAAGAACTTAAAATGGCAGGAGAGAACAAACAAGGTATTTGTCCAAGAAATGTCTTCCCAAGATCATCGGCACTCTTTTTTTTTTTTTTTTTTTTTTTTTTTTGAGAGAGTCTCTCTTTGTAGCCTAGGCTGAAATGCAGTGCAGTGGCACAGTCTCAGCTCATTGCAACCTCTGCCTCCCAGGTTCGAGCGATTCTTGTGCCTCAACCTCCCAAGTAGCTGATGAGTACCACCATACCCGGCTAATTTTTGTATTTTTAGTAGAGATGTGGTTTCCCCATGTTGGCCAGGCTGGTCTCAAACTTAGGACCTCAAGTCATCTGACTTGCCTGGGCCTCCCAAAGTGCTGGGATTACAGGCATGAACCACCATCCTTTTCTTTTCTTTCTTTGCTTGTTTGTTTGTTTGTGGATAGAATTACTCTAAGGAATACATGTCAATGCAGTTATCTTATTATTCTATATCATATTTTGATGGTGGCTGAGTAATCTCTGTGGATCACATGGTAGAAACTAGGTTAAAGTAAAAAATGAGTCAGTTTGATTTTGAAGCATTTAATATTGTAAGAACAGTGGTGACACTCGTGCCAAAATTTTAACATAAGACTTTTTTAAAACGAAGTTTTAAAACAAATTCTTGACATACACAAATTCAAGTTTATGACTTGACCAAACAATCCAATACAGACACTGTAGTTCAGAGGCTCATATTTCAAATGCTAAAAGTTAGAATCTGAAGAAAAAAGCTGTCAAAAAAAAAAAAGGATAACTCTCCAAAAGCAGACTAAAACTCCTACTAATTTGTCATGTGGGTAATGAGACTAAGAAACAGTTGTATTGTAGACATATTGAGTAGAACATGATTAAAAAAAAAAAAAAACTCTATCACCCATGAAAATTTTTTATTGACTTGATGTTTCCTAAAGAATGCCATCCAGCTACTTTAGCTCTGGGTCAGGTGTGGATGTTCATACGTGAAATTCAAGAACTTTGGAAGTCCAATGAGACAGGATCACTTTAAGTCAGTAGTTCGAGACCAGTCTGGGCAACATAGTGAGACCTCATCTCTACAAAATATTTAAAAATTAGCTGGGTATATTGATGCATGCCTATAGTCCCAGCTACTCAGAAAGCTTGGGTGGGAGGATCTCCTGAACCCAGGAGGTTGAGGCGGCAGTGTGCCATGATTGCCCTACTGCACTCCAGCCTGGGCAACCGAGCAAGACCATGTCTCCCCCACAAAAAAAGAAGAAATTTAAACTTTAGCTTTGGCATTCCAGGGTCCTTCATGACCTTTATCTTGACTTCATGTACCTCTCCTCTCTTATGTCTCTGTTCCCTATACTCCAGCCACACTAGGCTGACTACTCACCTGATCAATAGATTTATTGCCTAGGGGGCTTTGATGAAACTGTCTTTGTTTGAGTTCCTCTCTTCGTAGCTTTGACAGTCAAAACCTAACCTAACAATTTGTAAGTCTCAGTTCAATTACTCAAATCCCCTCTCTTTCAAGAAAATTCCTCTGATTATTTACTGAGAATTATGTTCTTATCTGTACATACATACCTTGCTTAATTAAATCTATAATTGACTCATCACATTCTGCCATAAATTACAGTTGATTGTATATATCTGTTTCTTCCCTATATGCAGCCCTAGAGTACAGACAATATATTAGTCTCTTTGTATCACATTTACATCTGAAGATTTGTGGAATGTAACTAAATGAATAAATAGATTAGGAAATTTTAGATAATGCTATATTTAAATATCCTTTATCCTATTTTATATAAATAGAAAAAATGTTCTCTGGAATCTTCTGCCATATGCCTACTTTGACACTGGAAAATTAGCACCCAAGTATTATTCTAGGGAAAAACTATATCTCTTAAAAATTCTTCTTAAACTCTCCCTATACATTTTTCCTTTGATGCTTGACTATAGCAGCCTGTATTCATCCACAGTAGCACCACACATTTCCTTCTCATTTGGGATTACAACAGTCTCTAGGAAAAACATCATTCTGACTATACTCTCAATGCTGAAAATTAAAGTTGGAGACATGAGAAATTGTTATGTGTTTATACATTTATATATATATATATAAAAATATATATATATATATATATATTTATATATATATATATATAGTTTCAGATGTCAGACTAAAATCAGAAATATTTCTTTACTGCACAATAACTGTAGGGTGTTCTATAATGACATTCTGAATTTGTCCATGTAGTTAAAAGAAAAAGTATCTTTGTGTTTACTGATTTTTTAAAAAATGCATTATGTTGAAGTTATAGTCCAACACAAACTCAGGTCTCACCAGAGGCTCTTAGCAGTTAACATCTTCTAACCAAGGCTTGTAATGTCAATATTTTATGAAGAGGCTGGTTAAGTTATCAATATAAGAAATACCTCTGCCAGAAAATTGTGAAATTGTGTGTACACCCTATTCTGTTGATTCCACAGAAGTCAGCTATTTGTTTTTAGACTCTAGAACATATAGGCCTCCAGGCAATAGTTATTCAGAGCTGAAATATCTGTTTGAGACAGGAATAAAGGAAGGGAGGGTGTAAGGGAGCAAACAGCCTCAGTTTCAGGGTTATTCCTTTCCTTTCTTCAATACTCTGACTCTGAGTTTCTATTCTCTTGTTACTTTGACTTGCTCCTTTAAAGGTGGAGATCTCTATTCACCCATGCTTTAACCAACCCACATTCTACTGCTGCTTCAATTTCTTTAGTTCACCTGGTTGCTGATTATTTATGTGAGCCTTAGATTTTATGCTCTGCTTTATCTCTCTTGTTTTCTTGTCTGGCATTGTATACACCTCTTGCCTGGACATACTACACTTGTCTGTGTTCTACTTTCCTCATGGCTCTTCAGGGGGCTTCTCTCCTCACTGCTGGAAGACGTAACCATAAATAATAGTTTCAGCTTCTCAACTTTTCTCAAATACCAGTTGCCACTCATCTTTTTAAAGTCATTGAATTTAAAAACTTTTACTGTGAGAAATGGATAATGGAGAAAAATGGTGTAACAGAATTCCAGGGCTGTGTAACAAATTGCTAGAAACTGGAGGACCTCAAAAACCAAATTTAATCTCTCACAGTTCTGAATCCTGGAAGTTCAAAACTAAGATGTTGACAGGGTTAATTCCAACTGGAGGGACAGAACTTGTTCCGTGCTTTTCTCCTAGCTTCTGGTGGCTGTTGGCTGCTATGGTTTGAACATTTGTTCCCTCGAAAACTCATGCGGAAACTTAATTCCCAAGGTGGCATTATAGAGAGGTGGAGCCTTGAGGAGGTAATTGGTCATAAGGGCTCTGCCCTCTGAATGGATTAATCTGTTCAAGGGTTAATGGAATAATGGCTTTTCAAGAGAGTGGAACTGGTGGCTTTATAAAAAAAGGAATGGAGAACTGAGCAAGCACATTAGCATATTAAGTCCCTTCACCTTATGATGCCCTGAGGTCAGCCTTAAGATGCTACAGAGCATCTCTACCAGCAAAGAGGCTCTCACAAGAGGCAGTCATGCAGTCCCCCAACCTTGGAATTTTTTTCTGAGACAGAGTCCCCCTCTATTGATCAAGCTGGAGTGCAGTGGCCCAGTCTCAGCTCACTGCAACCTCTACCTCCTGGGTCCAAGCGATTCTCCTGCCTCAGCCTCCCAAGTAGCTGGGATTATAGATGTGTGCCATCACACCTGGCTAATTTTTGTATTTTTGGCAGAAATGGGGTTTCACCATGTTGGCCAGGCTGGTCTCGAACTCCCAACCTCAGGTGATCTGGCTGTCTCAGGGAGTGCTATAATCCCAAAGTGCTGGGATTACAGATGTGAGCCGCTGTGCCCAGCCCAGACATTTTAGCCTCCATATTTTTAAGAAATTAATGTTTTAAACAAATTATCTAGTTTCAGATATTTTTATAAGCAACAGAAAATGGACTAAGACATTGGCAGCCCTTAGTGTTCCTTGGCTTGTAGATGTATCACTCCAATCTCCGCCTCTGTCATTACATGGTGTTATCCCTGTGCATCTCTGTCTCTATGTCTATTCTCTTCTTATAAGAACACCATTTATATTAAATTGAGAGCACCTACCTTATTCTAGTAGAACCTAATCTCAACTTAATTGCATCTGCAACAACTGTATTTACAAAAATGTAACATTCTGGTACTGAGAATTATGACTTTGACATCTTTTCAGGGGACATAATTCAACCTATAACAAATGGTCATAGCCTATGCTGGCAAATCTAATTTGTTAGAAAAAATTTACAACAATTAAAAATTACTGCAATTTCTGACCAGATAATGCACCCCTGCTTCTGCAGGATATAGTTATGATGGCTTTTCTGCCTTTGTTTTTTATCAAAGAAAACTTCTCAAAGTCTGACACTCACGCATACTAATGAGATTCAATTGTTTTGTTTGTTTGCCATAACTGCGTGTCGTTTCACATTTGTACCATCAACAAATTTCTACTTTATTTAATACATACTTATATTCCTATTTAAGATATTGTTTTATAAAGGAAAAATAACAAACTGACATAGTTTAGATATTTGTCCCCTCCAAATCTCACTCTTAATTGATCCCCAGTATTGAAGGTGGGGCCTAGTGGAAGGCATTTGGGTCATGGGGCAAATCGTTCATGAATGGCTTAGTGCCATCCCAATGGTAATGAGTGAGTTCTCCTCAGTTCTAACAGTTTCCAGAGATTTAGTTGTTAAAAAGTCTGTCACTAACATGATTGTGTATGTAGAAGACCCCACAGTCTCAGCCCAAAATCACCTAAAGATGATAAGCAACTTCAGCAAAGTCTCAGGACACAAAATCAATGTGCAAATATCACAAGCATTCCCATACACCAACAACAGACAAACAGAGCCAAATCATGAGTGAACTCCCATTCAAAATTGCTACAGAAAGAATAAAATACCTATGAATACAACTAACAAAGGACATGAAGTACTTCTTCAAGGAGAACTACAAGCCACTACTCAAGGAAATAAGAAAGGACAAAGATGGAAAAACATTCCATGCTCACAGTTAGGAAGAATCAATATTGTGAAAATGGCCATACTGCCCAAAGTAATTTATAGATACAATGCTATGCCCATCAAGCTACCACTGATCTTCTTCACAGAGCTGGAAAAAACCACCTTAAACTTCATATGAAACCAAAAAAGAGCCCACATAGCCAAGACAATCTTAAGCAAAAAGAACAAAGCAGGAGGCATCACACTACCCGACTTCAAACCATACTACAAGGCTAATGAAAAAAGTAATGAAAACAGCATGGTACTGGTACCAAGACAGAGCTATAGTCCAATAGAACAGAACAGAGGCCTCAAAAGTAACACCACACATCTGCAACCATCTGATCTTTGGCAAACCTGACAAAAATAAGCAATGGGGAAAGGATTCCCTGTTTAATAAATAGTGTTGGGAAAACTGGCTAGCGATGTGCAGAAAGCTGAAACTGCACCCCTTTCTGACACCTTATACAAAAATTAACTTCAGATGGATTAAAGATTTAAACATAAGACCTAATATCATAAAAACCCTAGAAGAAAATGTAGGCAATACTATTCAGGACATAGGCATAGGCAAGGACATTGTAAGTAAAACACCAAAACCAATGGAAGCAAAAGCCAAAATAGACAAATGGGATCTAATTAAACTTAAGAGCTTCTGCAGAGCAAAAGAAACAATCGTTAGAATGAACCAGCAACCAACAGAATGGGAAAAAATTTTTGCAAGCTACCCATCGAACAAAGGGCCAATACTTAGAATCTACAAAGAACTAAAATATACAAGAAAAAAAAAACATCAAAAAGTAGGTGAAGGATATGAACACACACATTTCAAAAGAAGACATTTATGCAACCAACAAACATGAAAAAATGCTCATCATCACTGGTCATTAGAAAAATGCAAATCAAAACCTCATTGAGATATCACCTCATGCCAGTTAGAATGGTGATCATTATAAAATCTGAAGACAACAGATGCTAGAGAGGATGTTAAGAAACAGGGACGCTTTGACACTATTGGTGGGAGTGTAAATTAGTTCAACAACTGTGGAAGACAGTGTGGTGATTCCTCAAGGATCTAGAAATAGAAATACCATTTGACCCAGCAATTCCATTACTGGGTATATACCCAAAGGATTATAAATTCTTATATTATAAAGATACATGCACATGCATGTTTATTGTGGCACTGTTTGCAGTAGCAAAGACTTGGAACCAACCCAAATGCCCATCAATGATAGACTGGATAAAGAAAGTGTGGCACATATACACCTTGGAATACTATGCAGCCATTAAAAAAAAAAAGGTGAGCCATGTCCTTTGCAGGGACATGGATAAATCTGGAAACCATCATTCTCAGCAAACTGATGCAAGAACAGAAAACCAAACACCACACATTCTCACTCGTAAGTGGGTGTTGAACAATGAGAACACATGGACACAGGGAGGGAAACATCATACACTAGAGTCTGGTGGCGGGTTGGGGCTAAAGGAGGGACAGCAGGGTGTGGGGAGATTGGGGAGGGATAACATTAAGAGAAATACCTAATGTAGGTGATGGGAGGATGGAGACAGGAAACCACCATGGCATGTGTATACCTATATAACAATGGTGCAAAATCTGCACATGTACCCCAGAACTTAAAGTAAACTTTTTTAAAAAGTCTGTCACTACCCTCCCTATTATTTTTCTCCTCTCTTACTTTCCACTATGTGATCTCTACATGCCAGCTCCCCTTCAACTTCTATCCTGAGTTGAAGCTCCCAGAAGCCCTCACTAGAAACAGATGCTGATGTCATTCTTCTTATACACTCTGTAGAACTGTGAGCCAAATAAACCTCTTTTCTTCATAAATTACCTAGCCACAAGTGTTCATTTCTAGCTACACAAACGGGATAAAACACTAAACTTCAAAGTACTTACTGTAATAAACTGCCAAAAAAACAAAAAGTGCAAATGAAGAATAATAGATTTCAACAGAAGCAAAAATGACAGCAGCCGAAAGGATGAGGAAAGGATTCTGAGAACATATGGTTTTAAGTTTAGATCTTAAAGGATAAGAGCAGTAAATGCTTACCAGAAAGCTGGATTTGGTGGAAGTTTTATATATTCTTCCCCCAAATTTTGAAATTCTATTATTTCATTATCTCACAAATATGAAAATAGATTATAATGGACATTTCAAGCAGAAGAAAATTAAATTATAAACAATTAAAAGACAAAGAGAGTATGTCTCAGTGTGGTTGGAGCATGACTTAGGGAACTAATCGGAGATAACACTGGAATGTTAGCCCAGGGTATGACTCAGGCTAGTTCCCAGCAGTCCCAGCCCAAACTACTGTTCTCAAGATCAACCTTGATCAGAAACAGAGAACATATAAACCTTCTAAGCCAACAATCTTGGGTTAAGTTTCAAGTCACCTTTGCAGCAAGTTTTTGGCTGGTCTCTAAGCCCTAGTCATGTCATTTGTGTCAATCCATAAAAATCTAAAAGGGTACTGTGGGAAATAGGTACTCCTATGCATTACAAGTAAAAATGTGAATGGTAACAGCACCTTTGAAGAAGAATCTGATGACACCTGTTAGAAATTAAAATATATAAATTATTTAGACAGAATTAATATCTTAAGGATCTATCCTAAAAGTGTTAAGGAGCCAGTAAATATGGATCTCAGTGCAAGGATATTTATCATAGATGGTTAACAGTGAAAAAGGAAGAGAGAAAGCAACAACAAGGTAAATACCATCACCAATAGAAGAACAACTGAGTTACAAAGTTTATAAATAACTTAATTCAGCATGTACCATGTTGCTGTTTAGTTCATTTGAGCTGATCTGATCTAATGTTCTCTCTCTAAAGGATTATTCTATTACAATAATCAATAGTGTTCTCTCTCAGTTTTCCTTTAGAAAAGATGTAGAGTACATACATTCCATCATTGCTTTTGAGTATCTTAACTAAACTTCATGGAAACCATTCATTTTCTTCTTTACAAATTTACTTTTATAGAAAAAAGTTTATTATAGATAATCTAGAAAAGGACATAAGCAAAATCTTGCCCAGTAACAAATATTATACATCCTTCAATGTATAATCTCCCAGTGTTTTTTCCTTTAAAAAACATTTTTCACCAAAATATATCAGATTGAACAAAATGTGCCATTGGATGGTGAATTAATTTCCTATCTTTTCTGTAACACATCTAGTTAGTGTTTTAAGACAAGTCAAATTTATAATTTCACAGGTTTGGAAGTCAGAAGTCCCAAATGAGTTTCACTCCACTGAAATTAAGTTAGTTAGCAGAGCCATCTTCCCTCTAGAATCTCTAGGGATGACTCTGTTTCTTTGTCTTTTCCATATTCTAGAGGTGGACTGGTTTCCTTGGCTCCTGGCCTCTTCCTCTGTCTGCAAAATGAGTAGAATTTAGCTTCTCTTGCCAAAGAAAATTAATTAATTAATTGAAGGATAACTATGTGAGATGAGGGATATGTCAATTTGCTTCACTATTGTAATGATTTTACTATCTATATGTATCCCATAACATCATGTTGTATACCTTAAACATACACAATAAAATTTATTTTAAAAACCAAAACAAGAACCTGGTAAAGATTAATATCTTTAAATCTCTCTCTGACTCTGACCCCTTCTTCTTTCACTGTATCTCCTTCTTTGACTCTGAAATTTCTTTCTGCCCCTAAGAAGAACCCTTACAACTACATTGGGGTCACCAGATAATTCACGATAACATTCACATATCAAGATTCTTAATTTAGTCACATCTAAAAAATCCTTTTTGTCATGTCAGGCAACATATTTACAGGTTTCTGAAATTAAGATGTGGACATCCTTGAGGGGCCATTATTCTGCGTACCACAGATAGGTTCTCCAGAAGCAGATGCTCAGATGGAGTTTGGGATGCAAGATGTTTTTCAGGGCTTAATCTGTATTAGGGCAATAAAATACAAGTTTGGCTACAGAAAGAAGTCAAAGTTTGTCAGGCCTAACAAAGTCTCAGACAGCCCAACAAGGAGCTCTACAGCAATTCTTAACCTTTACAGTGTCGTAAGTCAGCCCCAAATAGCTAAGCCATTTATACCCTGACCTGTATCAATCACTGAGTGATCCAGAGAATGAAGCCAGGCAAAGCAGCTCTCTGTAGCTGAGGCAGACCATGAAGAAAATGCTAACCACACTTGCTAGCTGGGCAGCAAGTCTAATCCTTGAAGAGAAAATGTGTGTGGCACATCCTCAGGTCACCTACGTAATATATTTAAAATGCATCTATAGGTTACTCTTTTGTAACTTGATTTCTTTATTAAATATATTTTAAACATTTTCCAAATAATTGAATATTTCTTAATGTCTAATACCAAGGTACCTGTAACAGGTAGCTTGTGGTTGAACATTTGGGGCATTGCCATTTTTTTTACTCTAACAATGTGGCCAGGAACTATGAATTGTATCATTAAACTATACTTACTAATTTTCATCTCAGATTTTCATTTCTCTATCTATCCAGAGTGATAATCACCTTTTTCCCTTTCCCCCATAACATGCAGATCATACTGGAATAAGAAATGGTAAATCCTTTAAATATAAACTTCTACAATTTATCTTCTAGAAATTGTATTTTAGGACAGGATATTGTTTTTCTGGCATGAAGATCTAAAGTTTTCCTTAATAATATACTTTATCTTTTTGAATATCAATAAGTAAGAAATCTTGTGAAAATATGTAAAGGCTACACATCAATTTTAAAAGTAAAAATCCTGAATAGATATGAAGTTCTTCATTCATGGACAACCAGCCTCCTCATCTCAGATACACTGGACCTTTTCCTCTCACTAGTACCATTCTGTCTATCCCATTGTCACAGGCTTTCACTTTATTCCCATTGAGATACAAAGGTCTGCTCTCCCAGTTATAGAGCTATAAGCCAGGGCCAGAGATAATACTTTCAAACAATAAGTACTAGCGAGACTGCTACATTCTCTTTACATGAAGTCAATCCTGACTGCGCATGAAGAAAAGCCAAGAATTGTCCAAACAGAGAAAGAACACTTGGGAGATTAACAAACCCCATTCCACTCTGGATCAAAATACTAGTCGTCTTAGTAGTCATTCCTACTTATTTTCCTGGCAAATGTCTCTATCCACATGCACTAAGAGAACTGGGCCATGTTTGGGGAAAAAAAATCATCCTAATTAGTGGAAAAATTTGATAGCTTTTTAAAATATAAATTATTTTTTTTATAGATAACATTAATAATTTTCCAGCACACGGAGGTAAAATTGCATTGAAAGGAATAACTTTATACATTCTTAAATACATCCCACACATCATTGCTTAGTACAGAATGTTTCTCTTATGCCTGTTCCTTCTACTGTTAAAAGAACAGCAACTTTAAACACTTAACTGGCTACTAAACTATCATGTCACAGATTAGTCACATGTAAATTTAAAATATCATATAAAGAAATACTCAGGGCAAATATTTATAGTATTAAATGCCCAGTGAAAATATATTAAAAATAAATTTGAGTTTGTATGGAAAAATAATCTTGTATACCTAAACTATCCTACTTCATTTGGAAAGTCAAAATGAAATATTCCTTAGGACATACGAAAGTTATGTGATAAAAATGATTGTGCATTTTTTGATAGAATTTATCAGCAAATTGGCATTTGCATATCTGAGCATGTACTTTTTTTTTTTTCTTCCAAGGTAAGGAGTGTTACACCTGAATATAGAGCAATCGCTATGACAAATTATTGATGAAAAATGTCAATAAGCTATTGTTCACTTTTAAATAAGGGTGCTGGCTGGAGATTAAATTAATTAAGTCTGATCTGACAGATGATAGTGCTGCGCTAATTAGTGTAACACTAAATGAAAGGAAAGGATGATTGGACACCAAACCAAGGTATCTCATTTTAAAGAGATTATGCAGCTGGCTTTTTAAGGATGTAAAGAAAATGACAAGATCCAAATGAATTTCTCACTTACCTCATAAATTAAGACACTAGCAATGAAAATAGTTAAAAGAACCACAAACAGCAGTGAGACTATGGATTACTTAGTACTGCTATTCAGGTGTCATGGTTAATGCTGAGTGTCGAATTGATTGGATTGAAGGATGCAAAGTATTGTTCCTGGGTGTGTCTGTGAGGGTGTTCATAAAGAAGATTAACATTTTAAGTCAGTGGACTAGGAGAGGCAGATCCACCCTCCATCTGGGTGGGCACCAGGTAATGTGCTGCCAGCATGCCTAGAATAAAGCAGGCAGAAGAAGGCGAAATTAGCTGACTTCCTGAGTCTTCCCACCTTCATCTTTCTCCCGTGCTGAATGCTTCCTGCCCTCAAATATGAGACTCCAAGTTCTTCAGATTTTGGACTCTTGGACTTAGTGGTTTGCCAGTGGCTCTCAAGCCTTCTCAGACAGAAGAGCTTGCACTGTTGGCTTCCTTACTTTTGAGGTTTTGGAACTAGGACTGGCTTCTTTGCTCCTCAGCTTGCAGACAGCCTATTGTGGGACCTCACCTTATGATTGTGCGAGTCATTATTTCTTAATAAATTCTCTTCATATATACATCATATACATCCATCCTATTAGTTCTGTCCCTTTAGAAAACCTTGACTATACAACAGGTAAGGTTATTTTTATAACAAAGACAATAACAACTTAAAACATAATAATTTTAGAAATATTATTATAACTTTCTGAAGTCTTTTGTCAAAACAACTGCTATTAATAGAAGTTGCTCTATGTAGGGACAAGGTATAACCTAAGCAGGGTTAAGGTGAAAGACAATCATTCTCTTCAGATCTTGGCGCTAAAGCAGGCATATATGGCAACAAGAGCTTAAGGCCTTAAGTGCTTTTGCTCCCATTTTTAGATGTTGGGATGTGTCATGAATGGGCTGGGCATACCCCACAGAGGTCTGGGCTTAATAGGGAGCAATGCAGAAAGCAGAAATCTATTTTGATAGAGAATTTTTGTGGTAAAGTTTGCTTAGGTTCATCATTTCTGCAATTACTGTAGAGTCAGAAACTGTTCCCAATGAGTTTCTAACAACCCTGGGCCTGTGTATGAGGCTGACTCAGTGCTATATTTTTATCTAATGCAATAGAACTTGACTCATTTCAGTCATGTTAATGCAAAGATATCTGAAACTTCTCTCCTTGCTCTGATCTTTTTCCTCCCCTTCCCTCCCCTCCTCTCTTCCATTTCCTATCATGTCATGGTCCCTCCAAATCTATTTTTAATTTTTTTAGCTCTTCCTGTTCTATACATGTTACTTCTGAGGTTGCAGAAGACTTGGCCCTCTGCGATACTTATCTCTTGCCCTCTGACTCCCTTTACCTCTGGCCATAACAGGGAAAAGAAAAGAATCAGATTTAAAAAAAAAAAAAATATTGCAGGCAGGAAAATGCTGCAGGCAGGAAAATGCTTTTAAACAAGTAAGTCTGGCAAGGAAATAAAGGAGGTAAGGTCAAAGGGTGAAAAATGAAATATTAGGGACAAAATAGAACGTAGTGGATGTAACGATTAATATTTGCTCTCAAAGACATTTCCCAAGAACAGTGCAAGTATGTTCATGACCATTTATGCCAGTGCCAACTATGCTGTAGAGGAAGCCAGGCAGCTTAGAATGATCCTTTCCCTTGGAATGCCGTTGTCCAGTGTAACTCCATCTGCCTGAGCAACTTCTATGCAGTCCTCAACTCCTTCCAGTTGCCTCTCTCATATCACCTACTTATTTCTTTGATAACAGTTGCCACCATCTGTAATTACTGTATTTTATTTATTTGTGACATGTTTATTGTCTCTTTTTCTTAATAGAATGTATGCTACATGATGCTAGGAGCCTCTGTTTTTTACAGCTTAAGGCTAGTACTGAGCATGGTCCATAGCACAAAACTGATGCTTAATAATGTTGATGAATACATGAATGAATGAATGAATGAATTCAAGTTATAATTAAAGCACCATATCTTTTGTAAAGTGTTTGTTTTATACCTTAGCTTCTTTTTCATTATAATAATAGTATCTTCAATATACAATTGTATTTTATTCTACAGTAATAAACTCCTTTTTTTTTCACTTCTAACAGAATATGAGCCCCTTGAAGGCTGGGTCATGTTTTATTACTCTTTGGAAAGGCAGACCACTTAGTAAACAGTTATGTGAATGGATGAACATTTTGAGAAGGCATTATTAGCTTCCCAAAACCATCTTGAGCACATGAGAAAACTTGTATTTTACAAGTCGTTAATTATGAAAATATATTCTTTATAATTTAGATAGCAGAAAGGTTTTTATTATTTGCTTAGGGAAATAGATTATAATTTAAATATACATTTTCTCATCTCCTGTACATTGCATAGTCTATTTTGACTAATTCATTGGCTGAAAATTAGCTGTTAAGTATAGGAAAGGCAAAGCTATGATATCTTTTCAAAGTATCACTGTAGGAATTGCTGATTGGCTTCACCACTTCTTTTTCTTCAACTCATCCGATACATTGGTACCTGTAAAGAATTATGACTTTCTCTATGATACTTAATTAAAATTTCAGAAATAGCAGATTTCTCAATGACAATTATGAATTTGAAGGTAAAGTCATTTTCCAACTTTTTGCAAATTTTTAACTTGATGTCATATTCAATTAAAGTTGAAAGAGATACATAGGCTAGATACAAGTAGACATTTTCTTTTCTAACAGTGGGAATGTAGGATTCTGCATAAGAAAAGTTAATATTTTTCTTCATTGTGGCTACTTTTTGTCTTTTGGTTAAACATTTTCTCGCTATAAAATTTGCTTGCTATAATGTATGTAATCTGCTTGCTATAAAAGGTATAAAATATGCTTTAGATGTCTTAAAAGAAGAGGGATATAATTGAGAAATCAACATTCCAGCTTGGCTAGGACTGAGGGGTTTCCTGGGATACAAGGCATTCACTGCTAAAACCAGGCAGACCAGGATGGTTGTTTACCCTATGCTGATACAACATCAGTTTTTTCATTTTAAACTTAAACCATATACTTGTTTAAAGAAGTTTCTAGAATTTTACAAGATGCCTCTCTAAGGTAAAGTTAAAGACAGGGAGGTAACTCATTTTCATTTGAAAGTTTCACATTTTTATGTTTTACTTTCATCCCAAGATGATGATGATTATTTACACCTAATAGTTGTAAGGGTACATGGCACTTACAAACATATAAAAGACAAAGCTCCTGTGAGGGTTCTCATCTAACCCAATATGCAATACAACACACAATGGCAAAAGAGGAGGTTAAAAAAGGTTGGAAAAAAAAAATCAATAGTGGAAGGCTTAGTGAAAGAAATGTGTTCTAAACTTTCAAGGAAACATGTCAAAGAATAAAAGGAAGTGTGTTCAAGCAAGACTAATCTGGTTTTAAGCCTTTTAAGAATTATACATGCATAAGTAATAGGAAAATGAATTTCTCTCTGTTCTCTTGTTATACTGTATCTTCCTAGTGAGTTTTTTTCTTGTTTACCATTATGCAATGGCCCTCTTAATACTGTAATGTTTTCTGTCTTAAACTATTCTGAGAGTTATATACTTACTCCAGCTTCTTGTGGTTAATATTTGTGAGGTACATCATTTTTCTTCCTGTTACTTTCAAATCAAAAATGTTACTATGTTTTAGATGTGCCTTTTAAAACAGCATATAGCAGAAAATTTGTAATCCAATCAGAATTTCCGTGTTTTAATTGTTAGGTTGATTCTATTTTCTCCCACTGTGATTTTTAGTGTTTTGTTACTGACCCCTCACTTTTAGGTTTTATGTTTTCTTTTTTGATTGTGATATTGTCTATTGGACTCAAGTGTCTTTATTCCATTTTTCCCCCCCAAATTATTGGAAGTTCCACATTATGTTTCTAGGGTTATTTATAGTGGTTTCCTGAAAATTCTAATATGTATAATCAAACCTGATGTTGTCTAATATTAATCAATATCTTTATACCCTACTTCATAGAAGAGAAGTAACTTTTACAAACCTCTTCCATGTAATTCATTTCTAACACTTAAATTATGTTTTGTTTTTAAACCACACACAGTCATTATTTGTCATTTCACTTCATGTTTTCCACATATTTACCAATATTCATTCTTACCATCCATTTATGGGTCCTGTTCCTACCTTCTGAGTTGAAGTCCTTCCTATATTAAATCCTTAATTGTAACTTAAGTGATAGAGGCTTCCTAAGTAACTTTTTAAATTCCAACAAACAAAAAGTCCTTTGTAACTGAATATATCTTCTCTTCCCCCTCACTCTCGAAGAATCAAAATTTAACAGAGTATAGAACTCTGGATCTCTTATTTTCTCTAAGCATTTTGAGTGTATCATTTATTCCTTATTTTCTGACTTGTTGATTTTGAGATATCTGCTGCAGTCCAAATATTATTTCTCTGTAGTTAATCTCTCTCTCTCTTTCTCCCCATCTCCCTGCTTCTTTTTCTCTCTCCACCTCTTCTTCCTTCCCTTTTTCACTCCCTTTCTCTCTCCTCCTTTTTCCCTTTCTCCTGGCTGTCTTCTCTTTCTCATTTGTCTTTAAAATAAAACAAAACAAACAAAAAGCCTGTTGTCAGTTTTAACTGGATGTAATTGGTATAAATTTATTTTATTTATCCTGATTGGAAATTATTTTGCTTATAGGCTGTAGGAATTATTTTTCCTCAATCTGGAAAAGCTTTCAATTATTATCATTTCAAACATTGTCCCTTTCTTATGCTATATTTATAACTTCTATTAATATATATATATTGGATTTTGTCTTCTACCATCCACGTGCCTTAGTCTCTCTTTCATATCTTCACTATTCATATTTCTCAGGACTACATGCTGGCAAATTTCACCAGACACCAATTCAACATTCTCTTTTCAGCTTTATTTTTATCTTAAGAATCATAATTTAATGTCTGGAATGTCTACAGGCTGATGATTTTTCAAATCAACTTGCTTTCTTTTTATACTGCCTAATTCCTTACGGATTCTATTCATATGTGGCTCTGATATATTAAGTATGCTTATTTTGCTTTTCTGTTGTTGTTTTTCTTATATTTGCTCATTGTGCCTTTGTTAAACCATTTCCCTATAATTGTTTTTATATTTGATTATAATCTTACTTTCCAAAGCAAGTATTTACTCTGTAAGCATTTTGTGCAGCACAGAAAATGAAAGCATGTCTGCAGTAGTTTTACATTATTTTTTCAAAGTGTCTCAGGAGTACCATTGTCCCCGGAATCATTTTTTTAACATCCTTATTAAAATTTAGATTAGGTACTATACAACTTCTGATTTAAACTGTGCGATTCTATGGCTTTAGTATATTCACAGAATTCTGCAGCCATCACCACAATCTAAGTTTAGAACAGTTTATCACCCCAAAAAGGAAACCTGTGCTATAAAGTCACTCTCCACTCTACCCCTTCCTCCAAGCAACCAATAATCCTCTTTCTGTCTATGTGGATTTGCCTCTTCTGGACATTTTATACAAACAAGATCAGGAAACATGTGGTCTTTTGTGACTGACTTTTTTCACCTAGCATAATATTTTAAGGCCTATCTGTGTTGTAGCATGTATCATTACTTTATTTCTTTTTATAATCAAACAATATTTCATTGTATAAATGTATCACATTTTGTTTATTCTTTCATCAATTAATGAACATTTGGGATTTTTTCTAATTTTTGACTGTTATAAATAATGCTGATGTGGACATTCATGCACAGGCTTTTTTGTGGATGTACATTTTCATATATATTTGAGTATACCCCCAAGAGTGGAATTACTGCATCATTTGGTAATTCTGTGCTCATGAGCTTAGCATTTTGAGGAACTGACTGTTTTTCAGGGGTTGTAGCATTTTACATGCTCACCAGCACTGTCTAAGAGTTTAAGTTTCTCCACTTCCTCATAAACACTATGTTATTTTTTATTTTAGCAGTTCTAGTGTGTGTGAATTGGTATTTCATTATGATTTCAATTTGTATTTTCCTTATTGATAATGATGTTGAGCATTTTTTATGTGCTTATTGGTTTTCTTTATATCTTTTCTAGAGTTATGTCTATTCAGGTCCTTTATCCATTTTTAAAACATGTCATTTCTCTTTTAATTATTAAGTTGTAGGAACTTATATTCTGGCTACTAGTCCTTCATCAGATAAATGATTGATTTGCAAATATTTTCCCCCAGCCAATGGGCTGCCTTTCACTTTCTTCATGGTATCATTTGTAGCAATTTTTTTAAATTTTTGATGTCCAAATTTACCTATTTTTTTCTTTTTTCACTTGTGCTTTCAGTATCAAATCTAATAAACCATTACCTAGGCCAACTTCATAAAGATTTACTCCTACTTTTTTTCTAGGATTTTCACATTTTCAGCTCTTAAATAAGGTCTAGAATCTGCTTTGTGTTCAATTTTTGTGTATGCTTTAAGAAAGGAGTCCAATCTCATTTTTTTTTTTGCCTATAGGTATTAAGCTTTTACAGCAATATTTGGTGTAAAAATAATCTTTGCTGTTGTCTTGGCTTCTGTATTGGTTAATTTGTGTGTGTCAACTTGGCTGGGCCACAGTGCCCAGATATTTGGTAAAATATTATTCTTGATATTTTTTGTGAAGGCCTTTTTTTGGAATGAGATTAACATTTAAGTTCGCAGACTTTGAGTAAAGGAGATTACCCTCTATAATGTGATGGTTCCATAATGTGGGTGGGCCTCATGCAAGCAGTTGCAGGCCTAACAGAACAAAGACTGACCTCCTCTGAACAAGAAGGAATTCTGTCTGCAGACTGCCTTTGGCTTGAACTTTTACTCTTTCCAGGATCTACAGCAGGCTGGCCTACTCTACATATTTTGGGCTTGCCAAGTCTCCACAATTATATGAGTCAATTCCTTAAAATAAATCTCTTCCCCTTTCTCTCTCATTGTGTGTGTATGTGTGTGTGTGTGAGAGAGACAGACAGACAGACAGAGAGAGACAAACTGGTATCTGTCATTCTACATATACACACACCTACACACATCTTGTTGAGTCTGTTTCTCTGGAGAACCCTGACTAATAGAGTACCATCGTCCAAAATGATTTGACTTTAATTATAAGAGTTTAATTCTGAACTTTCAATTCCATTCCACTTACCTATATGTCCATCTTTATGACTCCAGTATCAATTTTAATGCATCTATTTCATGATTTACATGTATTATACAGGATTCACATATATAAACAAGTTAGGATCAGACTTCAAATCTGTATATGGCACACTCTTCATTTTGAACTCTCATGAGACATTTCTGTTTATGCCAATAACTGAGCAGAGATATGACAACTTGACTCACATTAGGTCGCTGTAATTTCTTTATCAGCACCAAAGGTGGAAAGTCAGAAGATGCTAGCTTTGTGTAGCTGCCTTAGTTCCAACTTTGTGTTTAATTTCCCCTGAAGTCTCATCTTTTGTCTCTGCACGGACATTATGGCTCAAATCTTGGGCATTATAGTTTGTTTCTGAATTTGATAATCACCTCCTGGAAAAGTAATATCAACTTGTGCTCTTAATTGCTCCTTCTTCACTTTTGACACTGCACACACACACAGATATCTCAATTTAAATTACAATTTATTCATCATTTCTAAGTATGAGAGTAAATATTTTGGCCACAATCTTTGTTAGAAACAGCATTTAAATACATTTGTTTGTTTTTCTTTGACAACTTCAAAAGTCTACACTAAAATTCAAATATAATTGTAAAGGTTTAATATTAAATATCTATAGTCTTAAGAAAACAACACGAGTACTCAAATTTTATTTATATGAATACTCTAAATTTCTTATACATTGAATGTATAAAGCTATTCCATGATTAAATTACATAGTCTTTTTTTGCGAGGCCAGGGGTTGGGAGGTGGGTGGCAGGGACTCTATTGCCCAGGCTAGATTGCAGCAGAGCAATCTCGGCTCATGGCAACCTCTGTCTTCCTGGGCTCAAGCGATCCCCCAAGTAGCTGGAAGTACAGGTGTGTGCTACCCCATCCAGCTAAATTTTCCATTTTTTTTTTTTTAAAGATGGGGTTTTTCTATTTTACCCAGGCTGGTCGTGAACTACTGAGCTCAAGAGATCCACCTGCCTCTACCTTCCAAAATTCTAGGATTACAGGCCTGAGCCACCTCGCTAGGCCTAAATGACATAGTCTTACCATGGATTTTAGTGATTAAAATAAGTCACTAACCAAATTAAATTATTGTATTCAATTTTATTGTTCAGTTACACATTGGAATACATATATATATGATTAACCTTAGGAGTTACTTAAAGCTTACTATTTCTTTTTCCATAAAATAAAATACATTCTGAATTCTAAATAACTCTTGCCAAATGTATTTTGAATTTTTTAAAAAACTTAGGTCTGTCATCCTATATTGTATTTAGGGGTCTATCTACTTGAAGGCAAAACCATTTTGACAAACATAAAGGCAGGTTATATTGTAGTAAGCAAAGCATACAATTTCTAAATGTTTTATCTTCCTCACTGCAACAAAAAATTCATAGACATTTTTAAAGTCTCAGAAGAAAAGTTCCAGAGAAAATATTAACCATTTTGCTTCCAAAAATCAGCTATTATAAACTCCTGAACATCAATTATTAATACACAGAAATGACACAACAAACCACAGTAATCTTAAGAACATTGAATCCTTGAGGTGGACCATTCTCTCCCCATTTTCTAGTGAAACAGCAGTAAAATAAACATTTATTTCGCATATTTTCACTTTAAAAGTAAATGGTTTTTTGAAATATTTGTTTGAAAAGATTTGTGGTTAAAATACTAATTAAGAAAACTAAACTTAGTTTTCTTGTCAAAATATCCTTTTGTTTTGGGGAAGCTTTTCCTGTGTTGTAGGCTGTCAAAAGCATTTTGAGAAGCAATGAATTAGTATTTTAACAGCAAATCTTTTCAATGAAATATTTCAACATAACATTTACTACAAATTAGAGGCTTTCTTACAAAATGTTAATAATTTTACATTGCCCAAAAATATCTTTCAGCCATGCAGCTTTGTTTATCTTCATTTTATCTGATTACAGAGCAAGCAAGTTGAGTATCCATAATGAATGTCTAGGGTGTTTGATTAGAGAAGAAGACAGGCAAAAACTAAGATATATAATGTGCTTAGTATGTATGAATTTTATAAATATGATTTATTTGATCAATTAGAACAATTGGTAAGCCATACACTTCATAACTGTAGGTACCATGTTGTATATAACCCTATTTTTTATTATACTTTAAGTTCTGGGGTACATGTGCAGAATATGCAGGGTTGTTACATAGGTATACCTGTGCCATGGTGGGTATATAACCCTATTTTTCTTAGTTTTGACAGCAAAGTTTTCTAAGAGTGGACGGCTATTGCTACAGGAATATAAAACTTTTAGAAATTTTATAAACATGTTGAAATTATTCCATATATTTTTGAACTTGTATTTTGGGTGAAAATTGATTTAATTTTAGCATACTTCAAACCTATTGAAACATATATTTGGTTTTGCACAATTCACAGGTTTGATGTTGGAGACTGAAGCTTTAAACAGGTGCCTTCTCAACAAAAATAACAGCTAATGTGGCCTCCCTCAAATGTGTGAGTTTATCTCATAAAGAATTGTTTGTCCAGTTGCATTTCCCAATTGATACGTATCTCATTTTCTCATAATTTAATATTTTAATATTTTTATATGTGATGTTAAAATTATTATGCCAATTAACTTTTGAAGAACTTTTTTCTTTAGAAATAATATATTCAGTTTTATATTTAGGTGAAAGTATGAGATTTTTATTTTTAGTATATCTGCTTCAGTCGCCATTCACTTTTGTATCATCCATTATTTAAGAATTTCCTTTCAATTGTTTGATGTTAAGTAACAACAGTGCCAGAAAATAAATGTAAGGGTTTCTTACTAAAGATATATAAGATCTAGCCATTTCTCAATTAGCCACTGATAAGTAAATAATGGTGTTCTCCCCAAAATGACAGGCAAAACCCAAATTTCACTGTATTTATATCACAAATTTTCTGTAAGATAAAAGGGAAAGGTATGAATGTCTGCATTTCTTTTTTTTTACACTTAAGAGGTGAAAATTCACAGTGAAAAGTTAAATTTCTAGTCCAGTCCAATAGAGATTTTGAAAATGATGACTTAATTTCTGGGCATCAAGAATTAGAAATTAGTCCTAAAATAATTCTTGAATATTTTGAAATGAATTATCGGGACTGCAAGAACAATGTAAAGTACAAATATAATGTATAAGTTTTGCCATTTATTGTATTTAAATTTTCTTTTTTAAGAGGAATAAAACCATCTTTTTTCTCATTTCAACTTTTATTTTAGATTCAGAGGTACACATAGCTATGTTGTGTGATGTTAGGGTCTGAGGTACAGATCCCATTGCCCAGATCACTCTCTCACTAAGCACAGTACCCAATATGTAGTTTTTCAACCCGTGCCTCCCTTTTTTCCCTACCTCCACAGTGTCTATCATTCCCACCTTTATGTCCATTTCTACAGACATCCTCATTTGTGTTATAGTTTACCTAGCAGTTTTTCTAATATATGTGTGTTAACAAAAACACTTTTGCTGGGCGTGGTGGCTTAGCTGGGCACAGTGGCTCATGCCTGTAATCTCAGAACTTTGGGAGGCCAAGGCAGGTGAATCTCGAGGTCAGGAGTTCAAGCCTAGCCTGTCCAACATAGTTAAACCTCATCTCTACTAAAATTAGCCAGGCATGGTGGTGTGTGCCTGTAGTCCCAGCTACTCAGGAGGCTGAGGCAGGAGAATCACTTGGAGCTGAGATCATGCCACTGCACTCCTTTGGCAAGAGTGAGGCTTTGTCCCAAAAAAAAAAAAAAAAAAAAATCAGTCTGAGATAATGGCTGAACACAGAAAATCAGAGTAAATGCGACTCAATTTTCATCTTAAAATATCTTTTTTTAAGAGGATTTACTTTAAATTTCTCATGGGCTCTGTATGCGAACAACAGTTTGCAGATTGTAAGGTTATATTATTCTCACTAAAGATTTTACTGTTTTTGCAATCTCCAGTTACCAAATAATAAAGCAGCTAGGCTCTGTGGTTGCAAAGATAGCCATCACACTATAAATCAATTCACTAGCTTCATGTAAACTGCTGTGAAGCCAGGCAGCCTGAACAATTTAATACCAAGAGAGGTGTGAATTCCCTCTATCTTAATAAATGATATAGCTCAAAATATTTAAGTGCTTACAGTTTTATTCCAAAATTAAAAGGCTCAAATCCACTTATGGAAAGTAATGAAATCACTTTTCATTTTACAATGTCTTTCTTATGCTCTGCTATTTAACTACTACTATTTTTAAAAATGAGTTTCCTAGGACTACTGATAATATTTGACAAACTAAATTTTGAGCATAAACATAAAAAGCATTTAGTCACACTTCCAAAGTTTTATCAATCATTATTAATAATAATATTGATGTATCTATCATTACTGACAGTAATATTGAATTTGTAGTAAAAGTGTGATGTTGCTAGCAGAGTTATACATTGGCATGGAACAGAAATCGAGCTTGGTTATACAGCACTTGTCTGGAGTGAGAATTTCTAAGTTCATATCTTGGCTCTGCTACTTATCACCTAAGACTAATTTTGGACAAATTATGTAACCATTTTCTGCCTCAGTTTAGTCATCTGTAAATGGGAATAATAATGGCATTATGTCATAGGGCTGTGATAAAAGTTAACTGAGCTAGTATTTCTATTTAGAGCAGTGGCTGGCATATATAAATAACATACACATGAGTTGAAAAAATATCTAATATAAATAATATACATATGAGTTGAAAAAGTACTTTAATAATGTACTATAATTATCACGTATTGAATAACATTTTGAATTTTGTAATGCCTGCTTTCTTTCTGAATAGAAGATTGTACTGGAGAATAGCTAATCAAAGTCAATGTCTCATCCAGAGGAAAAATAAAAGACACATTTATTAAATTTGCTAATAATACAGAACTGAGAACACAGCTGATAGTTTCAATAACACACTGATATTGAAAAAGTTTTGCTAGAAATAATAAGCTGATTCTAGGCAGATAAAATTGAATAAGAAAAAATAAAATTCTAATATTTAGATATTTTTAAATTTCCAAGTCTAGAATGGAAGAATTTGGTTTAACAGTTTCCATGTTCCATTAAATCGCAAGTTCAAAATTAACCAACCATGTTATGGCAGCCCCAAATAACTATTAACTTTAGTATGAATCAATAAATATGTAATGTCAGTTATTTTTTAAAAAGTGAATGTAATCTGGACAAGTCTTAATATTACTAGAATATTAGAAAAGACCACAGATTATTTTTTTAAGTGGGCATTGATTAACTGAAGTATGTGTGAAAGATTTCAGGAAAACTGAATTAACAGAATCCTCAGTAAAGCCAGAACTGAAGTGAATTATACAGTTTAGTCTACAGAAGAGAATACAAAGGCACAGGATAGCTGTCTTCAATAAGCTCTATAAAATTCTTCAAAGGAATTATACCTCGCTCCTGCTACGCCGAAAACAGAAATAGTTTCAAAATGCTTAAATATCCACTACTTTAACAAAACTTTTGTCTCCAAAAAACCTTCTACTTGACATACAAGTGACAGATTTCTCTGTTCTCCTCATTCTCATCCTCTTTACAAAGGAGACTAAAACTAACAACTATTTAAAACTGTTACATGTCTTGAAGACCTTTCTCCACTAATCTGCACCTTCAAGGTTTTTTCCGTCCTTTGCTTCCTCTTTGCCAGGCTCTCCTTGATTCTTCCATTTCCTGAACCAGAGGGTCAGAAAGATATTTCTTTCCTCTATATTGCTCTCTCAATCATAACAATTTTCTCTCTTTATTCACAACTAATACAACTGGAACTGCACTTAAGCTCTCATTCTCAGGCACTATCTATTGATTCTTTCCAAAGGACAACGTTATTCATTTCCTCAGCTCTGTCTTGGCATACCCATCTACAGCCCAGTAACCCAGAGTTTCTGTTATTGACCAAGCCATCTAGGGATACCACTTTCAGGGAAAGGTAGTGTTGAGGAAGTATAATTAAAAACAAAATACCCTCCCAACACAGAAAACCACTCCACAAAGGCAGACAAGAAAAAAAAAAGTTTTATTTATTATTGAATAAGCATTAAACGAGAATGTGACGTGCATCCCAGGTAATCCACTAAGAGATTGCAGACATAAAGGAATCTCACCCACATTTATAGAGCCAAGCAGTTTCAACCCATTATATATGTGGTCCTAAGATAAACAATTAGTTCTTGGGTAAGAGAACTTGACAGCACCATTTGTCGCACATAGTTTTGTCAGAGGCATTTGAACCAAAGCAATTCCATCTTGAATAGAGGATAGGTAAAATAAGGCTAAGACCCACTAGGCTGTATTCCCAGACAGTTAAGGCATTGTAAGTCACAGATGAGATAGGAGGTCAGCACAAGATATAGGTCATAAAGACCTTGCTGATAAAACAGGTGGCAGTAAAGAAGCCAGCTAAAACCCAACCAAACCAAGGTGCCGGCCAGAATGACCTCTTGTTGTCCTCACCGCTACACTCCAGTACCATGACAGTTTACAAATGCCATGGCAACGTCAAAATTTACACGGTATGATCTATAAGGGGAAGGCATAAATAATCGATCCCTTGTTTAGCATATAATCAAGAAATAACCACAAAATGGGCACCAGCAGCCCTTGGGGTTGCTCTTTGGAGTAACCACTCTTTTATTCCTTCACTTTCTTAATAAACTTGCTTACTCTTTACTCTATGGATTCACCCAGAATTCTTTCTTGCACAAGATCCACCTCTCTTGGGGTCTGGATCTGGACCCCTTTCCAGTAACAGTTTATTCTAAATTTACCTGGTAATTGGGGTGACCGTTGTGTTAATTGGCTTTATCAAAAGGAATAACTTCCCTTATCATTAAGACAGAAGGTAGTCATAAGGTGCAAGGCAACCACCCAAGTTAGGCTCTAGCTCCCCTATAGAAACTGGGACATGGGGTTGCTATCTTCCTTGATGATTACATTTCCAAGATACAGCTCTCAGATTTTTGAAAGAGATCATTCTAGGTCATGAAGATAATAAGAGACTTATATGGCTTTTAAAAATATTTTTACATATTTCAAAGTCACAGAGAAAGACTTTATAAGTTTCTAAAGTGAACTTTCTAAATAAAACTGGGGGGGAGGAATAGAGGGAGTTTCTTCAAGAGTCTTTGCCATGCATCAGCATTCAAATGCAGAAACTACAAGTGGCTAAAGACAAGGATATTTGTTTTATAACTGCTTATAAATGAGTGATGATGGCAAGGCAATCATCCTTCCTTTTATTAAGAAAGGAAATACAGTATATATATGGTTTAATTTAATATCACTTATACCTAATATCACTTATATCTAATGTAAATTCAGCCCAGTAAAATTAGGCTTACAAATGAATGTGGGGGAAAAAACACAAATTTCTTCATATTTGCCCAGACTCCATTATTTATTGTTCCAGAAAAGTAATTAACAAACTAAAAAGAATTGCACTGGGAACAATCTGCATGAACACATTTTCCAGAATGTGTTCCATGAAAAACAAGAATGCATGGTAGAATAAATATAAGAAAAATTACATTTGCCTCCCAGGATTAGAGGTGTACAGGACACATTCCATGTTAAAGCCTCTGTGAAGCCTAGCATTTAAGAGACCTGTTTAACTGTTGTGAAAAATAACAAAGACCATCTAAATGAGAAGAAACAGAGCCTATTTATTTGGCTCTTGGTATAGCAAGAGAGTCAGCCATTATCACTTGTATTTAGCAGAGATTTAAAGGCAGGCAGGGGAATGTGAAAGCTGAATCACAGTGAAAGAGAGGAAGGCTTCAGGTATGCTCTGATTGGAAGATGAAAACATGGAAAAGCTGGAAGTGTGACAACTAGAAGTGGAGAATCTCATGTGATTGGATCCGATAATATATTTGGGTTTTTGGTTGGTTGATCCTGAGTTTGTAGCAGGGTAAAAATGGAGAAGCTGGCAGTCATTGACTTAAGCTGAACAAGTCCTGACCATCCTGGGTTGCTTGTTGCTGAGGTTGTGGGTCAGGGTTCTATAGTCATATACAGTCTGGCCATTGTCCATGTATATGTTACAGTGTCTCACTTTAACCCAACATTCTCAAACTTTATTATGCTGGCCTTTTGTAATGAGACGAAAAACTTTCCAGGTTTCTATGTACTTTGAAACAATTTATAATATCAGCAATGATACGTATTTTTTAAAAGTTTAAGAGAACTTACCTATAACTCTGTTGCCTTCACATTTTCTGAATTATCTTTAACAATAACATAAATAAGTTAACTTCAAAGAGCCCAAAAGATATACAGTAAAAACTAATCCCTCATCTCACCTCCCTAGAGGCAAACTCTCAAACAGATTTGTATGTCCTTACATATACATGCACATCATATACATATACATATACATATACATATACAATCCTTTCTTCTCTCTTACGCAGAATATCACTTTACTTTTTTTAAACTTTACAACATCACTTAGCAGTTGTACTATATTAACATCTGGAGAGAGGTTTTTCCAGTCTTTTGTTTTTATTAAAAAAGGCTTTTATTAATAGTCATGTATACATATTCTTGCACATATGTGTGAGTCTATCAGGTGGCTAAACTCCTAGAAGTGAAATTTCTGGATAAGATAATTTTGAACATTGACAGATACAGCCAATTTGCCCTCCAGAGAGATTATATCAATTTACATTCCTACCAACAACTTTAAAGTTAGCCTGCTTCCCCATACCCTTGCCAACACAGTCTTCTATTCATTGTTAGATTCTCAATAGGTTAAAGATAGTATCTTCTAAATTTCTTAATTTGTATTTGTCTTAGGAACATTAAACATGTTTTTATGTTAAAATATATCTTTACTTCTTGTAATTTAACCATGATCTTTGTTCCATGTTTTCTTGGGTTACTTGTTTTATAGATTTGCAAGATTTTGTGACATTAGGCATGTGTATATTAAATGTGTGATAGAATTTTCCCCCAGTTTACTAGAGTTTTTTTTTTTGTTTGTGCTGTTGTGATAGTAGTGATGGTTTCCGGAATTTTGTATGCAATGACTTGAAATTGTTAAGGTGTCATATTTGTAACTCTTGGATTATGCCTGAGGAACCTCTTTCAAAGTTTATTTTCAATCTCAAATTTAGTGTGTGTACATCTGTGAATTCATATTTTGCACTTATATCTGGTTTTACATGAAATCTACTTTGGTATAAAGAGAGAGTTAAGAATCCAACTTTACTGTTTTTCCAGGTAGCTAGGGTCAAAATAAAATCAGGTCAAAATTTTAAAAAATTTTTAAAGTTCATTGTTCATACAAAAGAACAGTTCAAGGATCAGGGAACATCAAAGGGAAAGTGATAAGACGTCCTGTTCCCATCAGTTACAGCACAGCTTATGTAGCTAAAAGAAGGAAGTATTTTGATTTTTTATGTGATTGGCTGTTATGTGTAAACATCCTTTTTGAGACAAGTAGAGCTGTTTAAGCTGATTTGTCTGTAGCTGATTGGTTTAATTTCACTGAATCACATTCACAAAGGTATAAAACTTATATTTTATGCTTTGTTTATAATTTATTTCTATTTTCGTTTATAATTGCAGCTAGCATTTCAAGAAAATCAAGTTCCACATGGCTGGGGTAGCCTAACAATCATGGTGGAAGGCAAAGGAAGAGCAAAGGCACATATTACATGGCAGCAGGCAAGAGAGTATGTGCTGGGGAACTGCACTATGTAAGACTGTGAGGTCTTGTGAGACTTACTATCACAAGAACATCACAGGAAAACCCACTCCCCCATGATACAATTACCTCTCACTGGGTCCCACCCATGGCACATGGGGATTATAGGAGCTGCCATTCAAAATGAGATTTGGGTACAGACACAAACAGTACCATTCCACCCTGCCCCTTCCCAAATCTCATGTCTTCACATTTCAAAACCATTATGCCTTCCCAACAATCCCCCTAAAGTCTTAACTCATTTCATCATTAACTCAAAAGTCCAGTCCAAAGTCTCATCTGAGATAAGACAAATCCCTTCTGCCTTAGCCTGTAAAATCAAAAGCAAGTTTGTTACTTCCTACAATGGGAGTATAAGCATTGGGTAAATATATCCATTCCAAATGGGAGAAATTGGACAAAACAAAGGGACTAAAGGCAACATGAAATCCCAAAATCCAGCAGGAGAGTCAAATCTTAAAGCTCTGATCTCCTTTGACTCCACGTCTCACATTCAGGTCATGCTGATGCAAGAAGGGGGTTCCCATGGTCTTGGGCAGCTCTGCCTCTGTGTCTTTGCAGGGTAAAGCCACCCTCCCAGCTGCTTTCATGAGTTGGTATTGAATATCTCTGGCTTTTCCAGGTGCATGGTACAAGCTGTCAGTGGATCTACCATTCTGGGGTCTGGAGGATGGTGGCCCTCTTCTCACACCTCCACTAGGCAGTAGTGCCCCAGTGGGGACTCTGTGTGGGGGCTCTGAAACCACATTTCCCTTGCATACAGCCCTAGCAGAGGTTCTTCATGAGGCCTCCACCCCTGAAGCACACCTCTGACTAGACATCCAGGCTTTTCTATACATCCTCTGAAATCTAGGCAGAGATTCCCAAACCTCAATTCTTGACTTCTGTGTACCCGCAGGCCCAATACCACATGTAAGCCCCAAGGCTTGGGGCTTGCACCATCTAAAGGAAGAGCCTAAAATGTACATTGGGCCTCGTTGGCCATGGCTCAGATGCATAACCCAAGACTGTACAAAGCAGCAAGGTCCTGGGCTCAGCCCACAAAACCATTTTTTACTCCTAGGCCTCTGGGCTTGTGATGAGAGGGGCTACTGTGAAGACCTCTGACATGCCCTGGAGATATTTTCCCCATTGTCTTGGAAATTAACATTTGGCTTTTCATTGCTTATGCAGATTTCTACAGTAAGCTTGAATTTCTTCTCAGAAAAATGGGTTTTTCTTTTTTATCACAGTGTCAGGCTGTAAATTTTCCAAACTTTTATGCTCTGCTTCCCTTTTAAATCTGTTCCAATTCCAAACCATATCTTTGTGAATGAATAAAACTGAATGTATTTAAGAGCACCCAAGTCACCTCGTGAACACTATGCTGCTTAGATATTTCTTCTGCCAGATATCTTAAATCATCTCTCTCAAGTTCAAAGTTCCACAGATCTCTAGATTGGGGCAACATGCTACCAGTCTCTTTGTTAAAGCATAGCAAGAATCACCTTTGCTCCAGTTCCCAATAAGTTCCTCATCTCCATCTGAGACCACCTCAACCTGGACTTCATTGTCCATATCACTAGCAGTATTTTGGTTAAAGCCATTCAACAAGTCTCTAGAAAGCTCCAAACTTTCCCACATCTTCCTGTATTCTTCTGAGCCCTCCAAATTGGTCCAACCTCTGCTTGTCACCCAGTTCCAAAGTTGCTTCCACATTTTCAGGTATCTTAATAGCAGTACCCCACTCTACTGGTACCAATTTACTGTATTAGTTCATTTTCATACTTCAGTGAAAAAATATTCAAAACTGAGTAATTTATAAAGAAAAGAAGTTTAATGGACTCACAGTTCCACATGGCAGGGAAGTCTTCACAATCATGGTGAAAGGTGAAGGAGGAGCAAAGACACGTCTTACAGAGCAGCAGGCAAGACAGCGTGTGCAGGGAAACTGCCCTTTATAAAACCAAAAGGTCTCGTGAGACTTATTCACTACCATTAGAACAGCACAGGAAAACCCACCCCCACAATTCAATTATCACCCCCAGTGGGTCCCATCCATGACACATGGAGATTATGGGAGCTACAAATCAATATGCTATTACAACATGTGAACCAATTAATGTGACCAAACCCTCCCTCCTTCCCTTCCAGCCAACTTTTGCCCTTTAAATACTCAATCCCTCAAAATCAACTTTGGAAAAAGGCAGAGACCACAGTCTGTTTCTCTGATTTTGTGATCCTTTTTTTCCAGGCATATCTTTAACCTTAGCAAAATAAATATCTAAATTGATTGAGATCTGTCTCAGATACTTTTTGGTTTACACTTTCTTATTTGAGTACTTTATCTAAAAATGCTACCCATCCTCTATCTCAGTTCCTTTCTTGTCTCTTATCTTTATTTTTCTTTATGCTATTTAATATTTTCACAAAATACAGAATGTATTTGTTTGATTACTTATTGTTTATCTGTGACTCACAAGATATGAGATCTATGAGGTCAGAGATGGATCATATGTATGGGTTTTTCACTGCTTTATCTACAGTGACTTTAGGAAATAAAAAATGAGTGAGCGAATTCTTAGTACTACAATTTATCACGGTAAAATGTTCTGAGATAGAAGTTCAGCAGGACTGGTTTCACAAGACACAGGTCACAAAGACTCCACTGATGAAATAGGATATGGTGAAGAAGCCGGCCAAAACCCACAAAAATCAAGATTACTATAAAAACAACCTCTTGTGGTCCTCGAAGCTCATTATACACTAATTATACTTCATTAACATATTAAAAGACATTCACTAGTGCCATGACAGTTTACAAATGCCATAGCAACATCTGGAAGCTACCTAATGTAGTCTGAAAGGGGGAGGAACCCTCAGTTCCAGGAATTCTCCAGTCTTTTCTGGAAAACTTTTAATAATCTACCCCATATTTAGAGAATGATCAAGAAATAACCATAAAAATAACCAATCAGCACCCCTCAGGGCTGCTCTGCCTAGGGAGTAGCCACCCTTTTATTCCTTTATTTTCTTAATAAATTTGCTTTCACTTTATTCTGTGAGCTGGCTCTTGAATTCCTTTCTGCAAGAAACCAAGAAGCAATATGGCCTTCAGGGCTGAACCCCAATTTTGGGATTTGCCCTGCGATAGTTCTTCCTGTGTCTTCTAATTTCTATGTTATGTTTGGCTTCGTATTTTAAATGTTTTTACAAGTTTTTCCCAGCTTTACTGATGTATAATTGGTAAATAAAAATTGCATTTATTTAAGGTATACAGTAATTATTTGCTATATGTACACATTGTGAAATGATTACCATAATTAAGTTAATTGACATACCTATAACCTCACAGAGTGAACTTTTGTGTGAGGAGGGTTAGAATATTTACAACCTACTGTCTAGAAAATTTAAAATATATAATATCGTATTATCAACTATAATATCATGCTTGTACATTAGACTCCTAGAATTTATCCTGCCTAACTAAAACTTTTACCCTGTAATCATCTCCCCATCCTGGCTCCACTTGAGCCCCTGGCATTCTCTTTGATCCTGTAAGTTTGACTTTTAGTTTCTACATATCAGTGAGATCAGACAGTAGTTGTCTTTCTGTGTCTGGCTTATTTCATTAAGCATAATGTACTCCAGTTTTATCTATAATGTTGCAAATGGCAGAACTGTCTTCTCTTATTAGGCTAACATTTCTTTGTGTGTGTTTGTGCATATATCTCTTTGAAATACTGATTTTATTTCCTTTGGAGACACACACAGTAGTGAAATTTCTGGGTCATATGATAGTTCTATTTTTAATTTTCTGGGGAACTTCCATAATATTTTCCATAATGGTTATTCCAATTTGCATTCCCACCAACAGTATGCAAGAATTCCTTTTCTCCCACATTTCTTATCCCTTGTCATTTTGATAATAGCCATCCTAACAGGTATGAGACGCTTTAAATGTTTTTATCCTTTATTATGAAATATGTATTTTCTCATGCTCTTTCTGTAAATGCTTATGTGGTTTACTTCTGAGAAATTTGAATTTTTATAGTCACAACTTTTTATAACAATCTTTATTTCCTTTTTATTATACAATATTTATTGACTCACCACAATAAGCAATTATAATGTCAGCTTACATCACCCCCTGACTCTGCTTGCATCCATCCACCACCTAATTTACATGAGTTATTTTATTTTTTTATTTTTATAGTAATTATTTTTACTCCTTATATTCTTATGTCACTATTACCTGATTTAATTGGCATTTTGGTGTCTGGAAACTTTACCACTAAAATTTAAAACTATGAAATCAGGATTTTTATAGACCTCCTTTCTTTTTTACCACTATCATCCAATATTTGATATTAATAATGTTATTTCTGTCTTGTCACAGAACTTGTTCTGTAACCTGAATTTTCCCTGGATATGAAAGTCTTACTTCAACATTTAAATGACATTAGACTTAATCACAGTGTTTGCATTTATTTCTAGGTTGGCTGAAATGCATCCTCCGGTAATTTCTTAAAAGTCTGTAGAAATGATCTTGCCTGATTTCTTACCTGGCTGAAAATACTGCTACCTTTAGAGATATTCAAAAATTTAGAATAGTGCCAAATATTTGAGTCACACTTTGTCTACTTGGTCTTCCTAGAGTTGCTTTACTTCCTTATTACATTGAAAAATGCTGTAGAAGAGGTTAAAATCAACCTGACAAGTACCTGTTAAAAGGTGAGTTAATCTTTTATTTTATATAGTTTTGGGGGTTTGTATGCCATAAAAATCTTGCTTTAGTTTTAACTGTAGAAAATTTATGTGAAAAGGTCTTATTATGAATAAATTGGAGGCAATTTTAAATGGAATACAATATCCATTGAATTGAACCAAGTATTTTCTTATTTCAAGAATCTTTTTCCTGGCTATATCTTTAAATATAGTATCTGGTTCTATTTGTTCTATTTTCCTCTATATAAACCCCAAGAATGTATGCAGTGGATCTATTTTGGCAAATTTCCATATCTATCTCTTTTTCACCAATTATTTAAATGCTTTTTATTTTCTATTACATTTAATTCAATGTGCTCAAAACTGTTCTGCATTTAGGTAGGTCTGTTTTCACTGGTATAAAGGCTTCAATTATTACATCACTTATGTGGTGTCATTTTTGTTCCATTTTGCTATATTTTTCCATTTAGTTCCTGTATCTCTATTTTGAACTTTTCATGCATAAACACCATCTTCTTTGCCAACTTATTTGATTCCATAAAAAGAGTATGAAAGTTTTTATCTACTCTATGCTAAAATATTTTGGTGGCTGTCTTTGCTTTTAACATTTTACATTCTTTTATAACTTTTTCTTGCACCATGCTCTTTTACTTTTTCACACAGCCTTGAATGTAAGAAGTTCTTTCTGGACCCAGTTATTTACAGAATTTAATGCGGAAAGAGACCAGGTGAATACTTTAGGCTAACATAAAGGGGACGGTGGTAAGCTGCCTTGTTCCAAAAATTGAGTACATATAGTTTTATTTTCTTCAATCCCAACTCCCTTGCCACTACAAGAGGAAGAGGGGGCTTATTCAGATATGCTACATACTAGACCTTGAATGTCTAACACAAGGTTAGTTAAATTTCCACTGAATGTTACCAATCACTTTGAAAGCTACTACATTGACAGATCCGCTCACTATCTGTAGTGGATGATGATCTTTCAGCATTCTCCATCAAAATGGTCCAATATTTAATGCATTTGGCATCCTTTATAAAGTCTGAAATTATTGGTGCTAATATCATCTAAGATAAAATTCCCATTTCTATTTCTCACTTTCTTTGTTAAAAGTAGGCAGATTTTGTTCTTCCTCCAACTTAAAACTGCAAGTCTCCATGGTTACATTTTTTTTAAGGGTAGGTCTTTACTGTCTTTTCCATTGTGTCTACGGTTGCTTATTAATTCCTATTTTCTATTACTCTAGAGCCAGTACAGGTAATTAACCTAGAAAATTATCTATTTCATTTAGTCTTTAGTTCTATTGGTAATTAAATACCAATACAGGTAATTAATATTTTCCTAGAAAATTATCTATTTCATTTAGCCTTTAATCTTATTTTATTTAGCCTTTATTTTTTACAGAGCATTAGTTTATACTTGTTTAATATTCCATATCTGTAATAAGTTCCTTTATTACTAATATTTTTGAAGTATTTTGGCTCACTCTGAAGATATTAATTATATTCATCTAAGAGACTTCTGTTCACTTTCTAAAATATTGGGATTAACTTCTTGTCAAATTGATGACTTATGTTAATAAAGCATATTTTCCTCACAATTTTGGTGATTTTATTTGCTAACTTCTCATATTTTTTATGATTTCTGCTTCCCTGGATGTGGATGTATGTTATGATATCAGAGCTGGCCTCAGGATATGTAAGAAAAAACTGCTGGTAGATGGTGACAGAAATTTTACGTCTGGCTTCGGTGATCCAGGCACTCTCCCTTGCAATGTTGCTCTGAGTGCAAATGAAGATAAAGAAAAGAAAAGAACTCTCTTCACCTATTCCACAGGCACTCACCCAAAAAAAATCCTTTCTCTGGGGGTCTCCCCAACTGTTTGTCTGTGTTAACTCTGGGCTTGAAGCATCCTTTGGTATCATTCCACATCTGTCACACAGTCCTCTTCGGTACAGTATGTCTTTCAGGCCATGATTTAAATGAAACTTTTTTCCCTGTTTTCTGTATTTAGTGAATTTCTCAAATTACAGTGGGTAATAGATAAAATAGACATTCTTGGTTTTCAGTACCACTTGAGATTTATTATTTTGGAAAAATATGTATGGCCATTTCAAAGAGAATTTGCACTGGAAAGGATGACCATGTTTTCAGTCAGAAAACTTTATCCAGTATCCATGTTCATCACTTTCTATATCTGATTTGAAGCCTGTTTTTTACTCTGACCTATATTATCCGAAGAGATTTCTCTCTTCTGGAAATGTGAGCGTGTATTTGTTTAAGAGGCACTTTTTGCGAGGGAACCTTTCGCTTGTAGAATGTTTTCTCCATATATACTTAAGGAAGAAAACAGGTTCTAAAGTTTGTAAAAGTAGGAAAAAATGGTTTAGTTATAACTGACACATTAAAATACAATTTGGTATTTTAGACCATGGTACAAAGATCAGAATAATATCATTACATATATTATTATTTAATGATACTAACTGAAATTAGTTTAAAAAAAACTTGTGGATTAGGTTATGTGCAGATTAAATACTTATATTTTTACAACCTAAGTATTTCATCTTTCTGGCAGTCATCACCATAAAATGGAAATAATGGGGTGCAGACCGAGCATAAATGAATCTATGCAAAAATGTAACTATTTGCACTCAGTTAAATTACTAACATTCTGTGTTTTAGGTCTGTTTTTCTTAAAATATTGGGGAAATATGTCAAAGATAACATGAAAAGTCATATTAAAACTTGGAGCTATATAAATGTAATTAAACATGCAATTATAATTAGAATATGCTGAAACCATCATTTTACAAAAATGACTCTGGCTCTAGTATGTATTTTGTTATTTGAGTCTAGAGAAAGCTAGAAAATTGTAAATTTTATATAGGCATATAGAAATTGCCACATATAAAATTTTGGGGAAGTTTTATGATTTTAATATTTCATCTTCATATTAATTTTTTATGACTTTTCTCAGGCTTTCTGGGATTTACAATAGTGTTAAACTAGGGTAATAGATAGCTGTATTTACTAACGGGCCTCTGAGAAACGGGATTTAGATCAACAATTTATCACAGATTCTGTTTGTCCTGAAAAGCATCTTTGTCACTGTTTTCTCCAGGATTCCTTTTTATCTTCAGAAATAAACATTTTGAATGAGATTAGCATTGCCTTGAGGCACTCGCTGTATATACTTTCTTTTTAATTCAGTAATTTCTAAGATATAAGTGCTTTACTTCCTAATTCTGTGTCCTGGAAAGTAGTTATAAGCTAGTCTTCAAAAAGTGAAATAAAATTCCTATAAGAATATGGAATATACCCTTTCCTTGGCCCTCTATGCCTTCTCAACAGTCTCCTTTGACGTAAGATCTCTCTCACTTGTTGATGTGGGTGTTTAGTGTTATAAATTTTCCTCTTAATATTGCCTTAGCTGTGTCTCAGAGATTTTAGTATGTTGTATCCATGTTATCATTCGTTTTAAATAACTTCTTGATTTCTGCCTTTATTTCATTATTTATACAAAAGTCATTCAGGAGCATGTTATTTAATTTCCACATAATTGTGTGGTTTTGAGTGATTTTCTTGGACTAGACTTCTAACTTTATTGTGTCTGAGAGAGTGGTTGTTATGATTCCAGTCCTTTCACATTTGCTAAGGATTGTTTTATGTCTTATTTGTGGTTGATGTTAGAGTATGTGCCATGTGGCAGTGAGAAGAATGTATATTCTGTTGTGTTTGGATGAAGAGTTCTATAGATGTCTAACAGATCCATTTGATCCAGTGTTGAGTTCAAGTCTTGCCTCAATGACCTATCTAATATCATCAGTGGGGTGTTGAATTCTCCCACTATTATTGTTTAGGAATTTAAGTCTCCTTGTAGGTCTCAAAGAACTTGCTTTATAAATCTAGATGCTTCTGTGTTGGGTGCATATATATTAGAGATAGTTTGGTCTTCTTGTTGAATTGAATACTTTACCATTACATAATTATATAATCTCCTTGTCTCTTTTGATCTTTGATTATTTAATTTTTTAAAAAATTAGGATTGTAACCCCTGCTTTTTTCTGTTTTCCATTTGCTTGGTAGATTTTTCTCCATTCATTATGTCTATGGGTGTCACTGCATGTGAGATGAATCTTGTGAAGACAGCAAACCACTGGGTCTTGGTTATCTGTCCAGTTTGCTACTCTGTTTTTTAATTGGTGGCATTTAGCCCATGTACATTCAAGATTAGTATTGATATGTGTGAATTTCATACTGTCATCATGATGTTAGCTTACTGGGTGTAGACTTGTTTGTGTAATTGCTTTATAGTGTCACTGACCTGTGTACTTAAGTGTTTTTTTGTAGTGGCTGGTTTTCTTTCCACATTTATTGGTTTCTTGAGGAAATCTTGTAAGGGCAGTCTAGTGGTAAGAAATTCCCTCTGCATTTGCTTGTTTGAAAATGATCTTATTTCTCATTTGCTTAAGAAGCTTATTTTGGCTGGATATGACATTCTTTGTTGAAATTTCTTTTATTTAAGAATGTTGAATGTTGGTCCCCAATCTATTCTGGCTTGTAGGGTTTCTGCTGAGAGGTCTACTGCTAGTCTGATGGACTTCCCTTTGTAGGTGGCCTGACCTGTCTCTCTAGCTACCTGTAACATGTTTTGTTTCATTTCACTTTCGAGAATCTGATGGCTATGTGGCTGAAAGAGGATTTCCTTGTGAAGTATTTTACCAGTGTTCTTTGCATTTTCTGAACTTGAATGTTGGCTTCGCTAGCTAGGTTGGGAAAGGCCTCATGGATAATTTCCTGAAATATGTTTTCCAGCTTGTTTCCATTCTCCCCATTTCTTTTTTTTTTTTTTTTTTGGACGGAGTTTCGCTCTTGTTACCCAGGCTGGAGTGCAATGGCGCGATCTCGGCTCACCGCAACCTCCGCCTCCCGGGTTCAGGCAATTCTCCTGCCCCAGCCTCCTGAGTAGCTGGGATTACAGGCATGCACCACCATGCCCAGCTAATTTTTTGTATTTTTAGTAGAGACGGGGTTTCACCATGTTGACCAGGATGGTCTTGATCTCTTGACCTCGTGATCCACCCGCCTCAGCCTCCCAAAGTGCTGGGATTACAGGCTTGAGCCACCGCGCCCGGCCCTCCCCATTTCTTTCAAGGACACCACAGAGTCATAGATTTGGTCTGTTTGCATAGCCCCATATTTCCCAGACGTTTTGCTCATTTCTGTTCATTTTGTTTGTCCATTCTTGTCTATCTTATTTGAGAAAGCCAATCCTAATGCTTTGACAGTCTTTCCTTGACTTAGTCTATTTTTCCATTATAACTTGTGATTGCATTATGAAATTCTTGTAGTATGTTTTTCAGCTCTGATTGGTTATTCTTTTTTATATTGGCTATTTTTTCTGTCAGCTTCGGTATCATTTTATTGTGATTCTTAGATTCTTTGGTGTACTCCTGCATTTCCATGATCCTTGTTCCTATCCATTTTCTGAATTCTATTTCTGTTGTTTTAGCCATTTCAGTCCAGCTCAAAACCCTGTTTAGAAAGCTAGTGCCATTGTTTGGAGGAAAGAAGACATTCTAACTTTTTAAATTGTCAGAGGTTTTGTGCTGGTCCATTCTCATCTGTGTGGGTTGATGTTCATTCAGTCTTTAAAGTTGTTGCCCTTTGGATTTTTTTTTCTTTTATACTATTTGATGGTCTTAAGAGTTTGATTGTGACATAAGGTAGGTTAAGTCAACTAGCTTTATTTTTGGAAGATTTAGGGGGCCAATGATCAGCTCACAATTGCTAAGTGTGTGCTCTAACTCAGGGGGACTGGCATCAGGCCCTGACTTTGTTCTCTGACTCCTTGAGGTTAGGAACCCACCGCACTAGGGAGGCAGAGTTGCTTCCAAACCACGGGTCATAGCACCCCAATGGATGGTTTCAGCCAAAGTGTTTCATAGGGTGATGGGACCAGGATCCATCCTCATTTGCATGTGCCCACAGCAGCAACAGTGGCAGTCTGGCAGGGTGCATGATCATCCACTGCAAAAGAGTGCCAGTAAGTGCCAGGGTGCCGGCCTTCCTGCAGGTGTTTGCAGCAGCAGTGGCAACAGCATGGCTTGAGGAAGGTGGGTGCCCTGCTGGTGACTGTGAGCAGTCGTGCTGGTGATGGTTTTAGCATGTGGGGTGGGGTGTTGGTGGGCACAGGGCTGTGAGCTCTCTTAGCATTCACACAGGTGGAGGTAGCCACTGAGGGTGAGGAGACTGCTGTTTGTTTTCCACGCCTAGTTTCACTGCAGTGGCAGTGCTGGCACAGTGGCATGGCACTGGTGGCAGCAGGGTTCCAACTACAGTAATAGTAAATGTTGTGGTTGGCAGAGCACACTCTGCTGGCAGCAGTGAGAGGCCAGGGTTCATGCACACACATGCACTGCTGGGGCAGGGAAGGCAAGATGCGCCTGGCTTTTGATTGGCCTTGGCCAATGGGGAACCTTGGCAGTGGTACTGAGGAAGTATATACGTGTGGGGCATCCTGAGGCTGGCTATATCAGTATATTGAAGGCTACACACCTGCTCAAGGCTGTGCTCTCTATATGACTTTCTCTTTCTGAGATCTATAATCTGCTAGCTCTCCTTGCTGTTGATATGAGTGATCCTACAGCTTTACTAAGTCATGTTGACACAGATGGCATCAAGTCTCAAAATGAAAAAATTAATAACACTAGTAAAGAAAAGGAGATGGCAATAGTTTCAATAGCAGAGTTCACATAATGCAGATAAGATCTGTTTTTGGCTCATGGACAATGTAAACTTGTATTAATTATTTAAAGTGAAAGAAACTCATCAAATTTTCATAAGTAAAAATGGATTAGCTCTTATAACTGGGAAGGCTAAAAGTAGATAACCAGATCACAACAGATGTAGGGGTTATAACATTGCCTTTGGACATTTGTACACATCCCTTCATTCTTATATGCCTCAGCCTCTTTTCTCCAACCTCTTCCTTTACTATTTCTTAGCTCTACTTTTAAGGGATTTTATTCTCAGCAAGCTTTATGGTTTATCAAAGCTGAACTTACTTATGATGTTACAATATCTTGGTGCCTGGAAAGCCCAATGAAAGGAGAGATGTTTTTTCAGTTATTATAGCAAAATCTCCTACAGTTACCAAAGCAATTGTCTATACGATTGTTTCTAAACATCAATTAGTGTGGCTGGGGTGATGGAATTTGTTAACTGACTAGGCTTGCAGCAAATGAGTGCCTGTGATCATGAAGAAGGGGAGCGGAGTTGCCCATCAAAACATTTATTTGATCAATCAATATTATAGACTATATCCCTAATAAAACTTACCTTCTGGTCACAATTATAAATGGTAACAATAAATGAACAAGAAATAAATAGTGTATTTAGTCTGTTCTCATGATACGATGAAGAAATACCTCAGACTAGGTAATTTATAAGGAAAAGAGGTTTAATTGACTCAGTTCTGTATGGCTAGGGAGGCCTCAGGAAACTTACAGTCATAGTGGAAGACAACTCTTCACAGGGCAGCAGAAGAATGAATGAGTGCCAGCAGGGGAAATGTCAGATGCTTATATAACCATCAGATTTTGTAAGAACTCACTCACTACCATGAGAACACCATGGGGGAACTGCCCACATGATTTAATTACCTCCCATTGGGTCCCTCACATGGCAGGTGGAATTATAGGATTACAATTCAACATGAGATTTGGGTGGGAACACAGCCAAATCATATCATTCCACCCCGGCCCCTCCTAAACCTCATGTCCTCACACTTCAAAACACAATCATGCCTTCCCAGCAATCCCCCAGACTTCATTCATTCCAGCATTAACCCAAAAGTCAATAAAATCTCATCTGAGACAAGTTTTCAAAACCAATCATGCCTTCCCAACAGTTCCTCAAAGTCTTATTTCAGCATTAACTCAAAAGCCCACATTTTAAAGTCTTAACTAAGACAAGTCCCTTCCACATATAAGCCTGTAAAATCAAAAGCAACTTAGTTATTTCCTAAATACAATGGTGGTACAGGCATTGGGTAAATACACCCATTCCAAATGGGAAAAATTGACCAAAGCAAAGGAGCTACAGGCTCCATGCAAGTCCAAATCTGGTGGGGCAGTCAAATATTTAAGCTCTAAAATTATCTCCATTAACTCCATGTCTCACGTCCAGGTCAAGCTGATGGAAGAGGTGAGCTCCCATGGCCTTGGGCAGTTCTGCCCCTATGGCTTTGCAGAGTACAGCCCCCCTGCAGGCTGCTTTCACAGGCTGGCATTGAGTGCCTATGGCTGTGCAAGTGCCTATAGCTGTGCAAGTGCCTATGGCATTGAGTGCCTATAGCATGATACAAGCTGTTGGTGGATCTACCATTCTGGGATCTGGTGGATGGTGGCCGTCTTCTCACAACTCCACTAGGCAGTACTCTGGTAGAGACTCTGTGTGGAGACTCTGACCCCCATTTCCCTTCCACATTGCCCCAGCAGGGGTTATCCATTAGAGTTATGCCCCTGAAGAAACTCCTGCCTGGACCTCCAGGTGTTTCTATAAAGCCTCTCAAATCTAGGTGGAGGTTCCCCAACCTAAATTCTTGACTTCCGTGCACCTGCAGGCTCAACAGCATGTGGAAGCTGCCAAGGTTTGGGGCTTGCACCTTCTGAAGCAATGGCCTGAGCTGTATTTCAGATACTTTTAGCCATGGCTAGAGTGGATGAAAAGCAGGATGCCAAGTCCCCAGTCTGCATACAGCAGGGGGTCCTGGACCCAGTCCAGGAAACCATTTTTCCCTTCTAGGCCTCTGGGTCTGTGATGGGAGGGGCTGCCAGAAAAGTCTCTGACATGCCCTGGAGACATTTTCCCTGTTGTCTTGGTGATTAGTACTTGACTCTGTTACTTATGCAAATTTCAGCAGCTCACTTGAATTTCTCCCCAGAAAATGGGTTTTTCTTTCTAATGCATGGTCAGGCTACAAATTTTCCAAACTTTTATGCTCTGTCACATCATGAATGCTTTGATGCTAAGGAATTTTGAAACTGCCTTTGTAAAATTATGACTGAGACAGTGAAAGAGATCTAACTTAACCAATTCCATCTTCCTTCTAACCTCCAAGCTATCTTTGTTCATTTCTGGGCATAGGCTGAACTATGGGAGAAACTTAGTTTATAATTTATAGTTTAAACAAAGACCATTATTAATAGCCCTTTCCCGAAGCAGACCTCCTTCTTGCCTGGGGACTAGACTAACATTAGCCACAGGATTAGAAATTATGGTTTAGGAGTCATGCAGCTGGAAGTTACAAGATTCTGACTCTCCCTAAACTGCTCCTAAAATCAGTGCTTGAGATATTTTGCACTGATGGATCTGCTGGCACCACCCAGACGGATAAACTGGCTCCCCTGATTTTGTGGCTCCCACCCAGGAACTGTCTCAGTACAGGAAGACAGTTTCAACTCCCTGTAATTTCATCCTTGACCAATCAGCGTGCCTCTGGCTCACTGGCTGCCCCCCCCCCACCAAGTTATCCTTAAAACTCTGTAAAAATTCTCGGGGAGAATGTTCAGTCTCCCAAATAGCTCTGAGTGAATTACTCTTTCTTTATTGCAATTCTCCTGTCTTGATCAGTTGTCTCTGTGTAGGCACTGGGCATGATATACCACTTGGGTGGCTAGAATTTCTTCTGCCAGATACCCTAAATAATCTCTCTTAAGTTCAAAGTTCAAAATGCTACCAGTCTGTTTGTACAACAAGTGACCTTTACTCCATTTTCTCATCTCCATCTGGGACCACCTCAGCCTGGACTTTATTGTCCCTATCACTATTGGTAAATAGTGATAGGGACAGGCTCCTGCCTGTAATTCTAGCACATTGGGAGGTTGAGGCAGGTGGATCACAGGGACAAGAGGTTGAGACCATCCTGGCCAACATGGTGAAACCCTGTTTCTACTAAAAATACAAAAGTTAGCTGGGTGTGGTGGCACATGCCTGTAGTCCCAGCTTCTTAGGAGGCGGAGGCAGGAGAAGCACTTTAACTTGGGAGGCAGAGGTTGTGGTGAACCCACACTGTGCCATTGCATTCTAGACTGGCAACAGAGATTTGTCTCAAAAAACAAAAACAAAAAGCTGACTTAAATAACAAGAAAATTTTCTAGCTCCTATAAGTAGAAAGTAAGAGAGTTATGAGATTTCTGAGTTAGTTCATATAAGGGCTTACCACTACCACCAAAGTTGCAGATTTTATTTTATTTTTTAAATTTATGTGACATTCTGTTCAGTCAACCACAGGACAAGCTTTCTCTTAAGTTGGGCTCCCTTTCAGTTGTTTAATTGCTGGCAGGAAAAACTGCATTATACATTTCCTCACACAGCATCAGCAAGAGGAAAGACTGATTTCCCATGATATTTCTTCAGAGAGAAAAAAAAAGTCCTAGAAATTCCAGAAAGTGTTTCCTTACATCTCTTCGGCCTGAAGTTTACATGCTCATTTCTGAATCTGTAGCTGTAGCAATGAAGACAGGGTTTTTCTACTCTAAGATAGATGGTTTGATATAAAGGATATCTGGCCAAAATTGAAAGAAAGGAAGCATTTCTACTATGAAGGAAATTCAGGAGGATATTGATCAAGATTAATATCATTAGTATTTGGATGTATTATATGGATAAAATTAGCAGATTACTTAGAAGAGGTAGAAAATTATTGATGATCAAATATAAACAAGACTAAAGGAAGACATTTCTTTTTTAACATTTTCTTTCAGTCTAATAGACTTATAAGAGTCTATCAAACAAATATGCCTCTATACTTAGGACTGGTTTACACCAACCTCATGTGAAAATAAATAAGAATAGCAAAGCATTTCTTTTTCTCCATCTGTTTTGTTCCTTTGGCTGTGCCACACTCTGATACCAAGTTCTGGGCTGAATATATCCTAATTAAACTGAGGTTTTTCAAAGACGATTATATAGATTATATAGTAATCACTTCTATTCTGCTCTAATCATAGAAAAGATATCTTGGAGTAATTTTTCCTATTGAATATTAGGTAAGAGGGACAACACAAATGAGATGTGATTATCTAATTAACACAGTAGCTGTAAACTTATCCTTCTAACAATACATAGTCTTCAATGGGCAAATTATGGGGAGGAAAGATAAACTCACATTTAACCATAGAAAGTCTCAATGTTATTGCACAAAAGTAAAAAATAAACAAACTACCCTCAATTTTCATCAAGGAGACTAATTGATTTTCCCATTTCCCATAGATATGTATGAAAGTAATGAATAGAGGCAAATTTAATTTAAATTAATAGGACAGTTCTGACAAAGTTACAAAATGTCTGTGTTAAAGTGCATTTTAACCCTAAAACAAATGGTTCCCAATTTCTCCAAATAAGCATAATGAACTTAAAAAACATGTGAACTCTTAATTATCTTTCCATTCTTTAAAACTACTCATTATAAACTTTCTAAAATTGTGCCAATTTTTGATCACCCAAAAAATAGGAGGAAGACAAAGAAAAATGTCAGGTTAACAAATTGCTGTCTGATTCTGTGCTCTCCAGCTTTAGAGTTGGACCATTATTTTTCAAAACAAATTAACCATCACTTTTTTAGAAATCTAAGATTACATAGAAAAGAGGCTTTAGATGTGTATAGGGAACCAATCCCCACACACCACCCGTGGGTACCTCATGTTCAGTGGCAACAAAGGAATGAGAAAAAGACATGTTAAGAATGCATAAAGTGGGACCGGGGGCCAGTGCAAAAGTAGAGGCTAAAAGGCCCCAAGTTCTGATCTTCCACAGTATTTATTAGTTACAATCACTTTGATCTATAAGGTAGGTGGTGGAGTGACGGTGGGGAGAAGGTAACATGATGCTGGAGTGAATCAGTGAGCAGGAACTGGTGCATCATTCTAAAGATTGATAACAGTGGTGGTTTCAGGAGTTTCACAAAACAAGAACATGTAGTTATCTTTAGCCTATTATCTATTTGCAGCTGGTGGAACATGGGCTTCACAAGGAGCCTACAAGTCTGGTTACCTTTTAGTGCTCTGAAGGGGTTTTACATCCTTGAGCACAATGTTTATGGTAACAGAGTCTAGGTCACCCTGTACCCAGAACATGAGGCATGGAGAAGTGTGCCTCCTCAAAGGCCTCCCACAGTTTGCCGTGCTTTGTTGTTCCCAGTTTATATGTTACTTATAACCAGTTTATGTAGGCACTCTGAAGTCCTTTCTCCTTTGCTGCTTCCCCCAACAGATGTATGCATTATTACAGGTTTTCCCAGGACATGTCTTCATGATATAAAATGTAAGATATGTAGATGAAGGTGACATTGAACTCAAGACAATAACCCCTACTTCCAGCATTAAGGAGTTGAAAGATCCTCTTTGAGTAATCTACCTTCTATTAATTTTTAAAAATTTTTTTCTTCATGTGCCTTTCATGTGTGCTGCCTCAATTAGAAATGCAGCAATCTGACATAAACCAAGCTCCTCACTGTTTTTCTCAAAAATTTCACTCATTCTTAAGTATTCTGTGAGCTCAATAACTTTTCTAAAGACTTTTTCTTTGAGTGAAGTTGAATGCAGTTATAGCATAGGCATCAAAGAGTGGCATGTCTTCTGGGAATCATGCATACACTCTTGGTTTCTCTGGTTCTACTTCAGTTTCTTTTCTTTTTCTCTTCCTTCCCGATCTTTAGAGAGAAACCTGAAGAACCAATCATTTTCTTAGGCAACAGAGTTCTCACACACAGGCACCTGGAAGGTCTTAAATTTTACTAAAAGCAGGTTTGTCAAAGAATATATTTCTGAATAAACACTCAAAAGAATTATCACTCAAAGTAATTTTCCTAAATACAGTTTAAAAAAATTTTTCCATAAATATCTTTGGTGTAATTTAACAAAAACTTACCTCTTTTCAGACAGTCTATTCTAACCTAAAGTAGGACATTCAACTCCTTTTGAAGAACTATGTCAAAGATATTAAGAACCCAGAAAACTACTCTGTCTTCTTCTCTTGGATTCCATGGTGTCTATTTTTGCTTCTCTGTATATATCTGATTCATCCTTCTTTGCAGTTTGTTTTTCTCTGCCTCTTCATGCTGTTATGGACAATGGTCACTCTAGCTTCCTATTTGCCATTGCAAATCAAGTGTCAAGGCCAACTCACTCGGACACAAATGTCCAAAGGAATTTACTGGATTCTTAAGAGACAGATTCAGACTGGCTCCACCCAGGCAATAGATTGGCTGCCTCCTGAGTCAAGTGATTGGTCTAGGCTATAGTCAGGATGGAACACGATCAAGTATATAATACCAACATGGCTACATGGTTAGATTTCTGTGTGTGGAAGGCAGCTCTTAGTGAAGTGGAGTGTGAGTTGCATAAACATCCAAAAGGTTGTGTACGGTTATTAGATAATTTTACCACTAGGGGTTGCTTAAATAGGAGTCCTTCAAAACACTTCTTTTGGTTTAGCTATTTTTAGTCATGTGGCTAAGTGATGTAGTGAAAAAACTTTAAATTAAAAAAAAAAATAAAGCAGCTAGTCATTTAAATTCTACATTCAACAATAATCAGTGTGAATATTTTATGAACATCATTTCAGGTATTACTGCATAATAAATAGAATTAGAATTAAGTTACTGGCCAGGATGATAAAATTAACTTAAATTAAAATAATCATAAATGACATTTTAAAGTATTAATTTAAATATTACTTGAATTAGTCAAAAAAGAAAACAGTTTAAGTAAAACTGAAGGGATGATTAAACTTTGGACAAATCATTTTTCCTCAACAAAACATATAAATTCTTATAAGGATCCTCTGATCTGGAAGAAAGCAAACTGGACGAAGAAAGTGTCCATTCTTGTTATAACACTAAGATGAGCCACAGCCTGTTATTTATTATTTGGAAACAGCCACTTCCAAGTTTTCAGGGTGCTCAGATTAGCTTTTAACAGCAGAATATCTAATTCACTGACAAGCCTTGAAGGCTTACTCTATGCTTAAAAAAGAGGTGGATATATAGCCGTAAAAGTAAAATTATATGCCACAGATGAGAACATTTAAAGAAAGAGATCTGTGTCTTCTCAGAATCACTAAAGAGATTACAGTGATTATACAGTCTTCAATTTTACAAATTGTTAGAAAATTATGGGAAAGAACATGGCATAGCCAAACACTTGTAAATATTACCAGAGCCATAGCTGTAATTTATTTCTAATCTACATCAAGGCACAGAAAGAAAATAAAAAAGAAAACAGGACACATCTGCAGAAGCTTAATTGCCTGCCTAGAAAAGAGACCATTTGAGAGGCAAACGTTCAGGGGAGATGGTGACCTGACCACAAATGTGAATATCCATATGTATTTCTTCAGTAGACTATGATCTCAAACTCACATGACTTGATTATGAAATTCAATGCTTTCCCAACAACCAAGTGTTTATAATTTGGTTTCTCATAAGTACTGATGTTAAGATAATGCCCTATTCCAGTTATATAGCTAACAATTTAAAACTTTTGGTTGGTATTTAATATATTTGTATTATCAGGTGTTTTTAATATCAATGTGAGTTTGTTTAATGTGAGCCAGTTTCACCAGAGTCACACAGTGGAGACAGAGTCTTTTTTCAAAATTCAGATAAATCAATGCAAGATTTTGATTATGATGTGGGATACTAGTCTGTCTCCACTGTAAGCTCCAAATTGGCCAGGGCTATGCCTCTTTGTACTGAACTTACTGTTAAATGGCCTTGCTCAATGTCAAGTACTTGGTAAATGTTCCCTGAATATTCATTAAGTTTACATAAAGCCTTTTTTTAAAAAAAACTTATTAAGAAAATGTCAGAAATGGTGGCTAATGTCTGTAATCTCACCATTTTGGGAGGCCAAGGTGGGAGGATCACTTGAACCCAGGGTTTGAGACCAGTCTGGGCAATACAGTGAGATTTTCACATCTACTAAAAATAATTAGCAGGGCATAATGTTGCCTTCTTATAGTACTAGCTACTCAAGAGGCTGAAGTGGAGGATTGCTTGAGGCTGGGAGATTGAGAATACAGTGAGAGCTATGATCTTCCCACTGTATGCCAGCCAGGGCAACAGAGCGAGACCCTATCTTGAAAGAAAGAGGAAAGATGGAAAGAAAGAAGAAAACAAGGAAGGAAAGAAAGAAGGAAACAGGAAAGGAAGAAAGGAAGGAAGGAGGGAGGGAGAGAGAAGGAAGGAAGGAAGGAAGGAACGAACGAACGAAGGAACAAAGAAAGAAAGAAACAAAGAAAGTAAGAAAATGTTACATATGAGGTATATCAGGAAACATTTCTATTTTTGGGGAAGTCATACATTTCTAATAGTCTTTGAACAAGAGAACGCATACATTTGTAATTCACTTGTATGAATCAATACGCTATAAAATATTGACCTACTTGTAGTTTATAATTAAAATTTGAATATAGGTTATTTTTTTCTTGGACAATTCTTAAAATGAGTAGGAACTGAAGGAAAGATAATTTTTAAACTGAAACAGGACTTTTTTAAATAATAAATTTTAAAAAATTAATTATTAAAATATGAAAGCTTTTGGGAGACCTCTTCAATAGACACTAATGTTGTCTCAATTTGTGGTACCTAACATTACATTTTAAAAAATCTTTATTTTCTTCTAATATGCACTGAGTGATTACATCCTTTATCATTTAAATTTATAACTTAAACATACATTTTATAAAAGTTTATGTTTTATTTTTCTCCTGGTTCAGCTACATAACAATATAAAAATTTGATGCTTTACTGAAACAGGATTTTACAAATCCATTTAGATGTTCATTGGGATTGGGCAGAAAGGCTATTAGATACAAGGAAATGAACTCCCAACTAATGTAGCCTAGCTATCATTTCTAGAAAATCTCAGGAGTAAGATGATGATATTTTCAGGTGCCAGGGATGCAACCTGATGACAACAGCTTGCAGAACAGATAGACTGCAAATAGGAATGGGTTAATCATCCCACAATTAATGCAAAGGAAATGAACTTGAAGTGTTGGACATGTTAGGCAATTCAATTTTACATTTAGACACTAAAAAGTAAATAGGAAAGGATAATATGAAAATGCTATCAGAGGGAAGATGTGTCAGAAATTTGCAGATTAATTTCACTTTTATTTATAATAACTGCACTGAATCCTTATATTTATGTATCACTTAAAAAATTACCCATTCTGCTTTTGGTCTTCATTATTGATTAATGAAAATTTCATTTTAACTTTTCTTAAAATTGAAGATTTTTACCCCTGTAGATTTTAATATAAAAATTTTTTTCATTGCACTTTTAAAAGTCATACCTTTAATAACAATACATTAATTGTTAGCTTTAGAGTAGCTTTTTAATGCTGCTTCAACAGGCATAGAATAACAGTAATGAATTGTTTTGGCATTATGTCTTTGTTGCCTTATTCAGTTAAGTCAATCTCTTTTCTTCCCTCTCTTATTATCTTAAATTGTACTGTACATTCATGAGAAATTTTCTTCATTTGTGAAAACTAATTGCTATTGTGAAGGAAATCATTAGAAGCTCTGGAGCCTCTGCCACTAATTGGGAGATTATGCAGAAGAAATATGATTCGAAGTTATTGGATGTGTAGGAAATGTTTGTATCTTACAGGAACTGAGAACAATCACTTTAACAACAACAAAATAAACAGTTATGTATACCTCTGTTAGATATCTTCATCACATTCTATAGAACATGGATACTTACAGGCTAAACAGATGATGAGAAATTTTAAAAGATTCAGTTGGTAGAAGGTAAGAGGAAAACTAGGTCCAGGCTGTAGCATAAAGAATGTTTTCAAAAATATGACACTAAAAAAGTCTTTTGGGGTTAGCAACAAAGAGTTCTTCAGTGGTTTTTCTAAGGGCAGTTTAAGTGCAATGGGGAGAGGCATAGGGGTGGGATGGAGGGGTGGAAGTCAGAAGTGAAGTAAGGTAAATAGTTTTCCATAGCATTTGTTCATTCAGCAAATATTTAGGGCCCACAATGAGTCAGAGGAGTGTGAGACCGAAGAGGAAACATAGTGAGACATCGTCTCCACAAATTTCTTTTTTTTTTTTTAATTAGCTGAGTGTGGTGGCTTGTGCCTGTAGTCCTAGCTACTCAGAACGCTGAGGCCAGAGGATCCCTTGAGCCCAGGAATTCCAGGCTGCAATGAGCTATGATCTCACCCCTGCACTCCCGCCTGGGCAACAGAGCAAGACCCTGGGAGAATGTGTTTAAATGCTGAAGGGAAAGAATGAATAAAGAAGGAAAGCTGAAAATACATTGAGAGAAGATATATTACTGATGATGGAGGGGAGATGAAAGTGGTCAGAATCCAAAGCCCATGTGGACGGCTTCACATCATCACTGGTCATTAGAGAAACGCAAATCAAAACTACATTGAGATACATCTCACGCCAGTTAGAATGGCAATCATTAAAAAATCTGGAGACAGCAGATGCAGGAGAGGATGTGGCGAAAAAGGAACACTTTTACACTGTTGGTGGGAGTGTAAATTAGTTCAACCATTATGGAAGACTGTGGCGATTCCTCAAGAATCTAGAAATAGAAATTCCATTTGACCCAGCAATCCCACTACTGGGTATATACCCAAAGGATTATAAATTGTTGTATTATAAAGACACATGCACACGTATGTTCATTGTGGCGCTGTTTACGATAGCAAAGACCTGGAATCAACCCAAATGCCCATCAATGATAGAATGGACAAAGAAAATGTGGCACATATGCAACATGGACTACTATGCAGCCATAAAAAAACGAGTTCGCGTCCCTTGTAGAGACATGGGTGAATCTAGAAACCATCGTTCTCAGGAAACTGACACAAGAACAGAAAACCAAACACCACGTTTTCACTCATAGGCGGGTGAGGAACAATGAGAACACTTGGGCACATGGAAGGGAACATCACTCACTGGGCTAGGTGGAGGGGAGAGGAGGGACAGCAGGGGGTGGGGGAGGGGGGCGGGGGGAGGGAGGATGGGGAGGGGTAACACCAGGAGAAATGCTTAATGTAGGCGACCTGGTGGTGGGGGGTGAGGTGGCATGTAAGTACTTATGCAACAATCCTGTAGGATGCAGGATGTGCACATGTACCCCAAAGCCCAAAGTACAATTGGAAAAAAAAAAAAAAAAAAAAAAAAAAGAAGGAACAGTATTTCACAGCTGGATGAAACCAGAGAAGGAAGGAGGATAGCATCTAAACTTTCCTTATAGTTTTCCTCAAATGGTCAGCTCCTGAGTGTATGCACTTGTCACCCCTGGCTTCTGTGTGGGATATAACTACAGGGGTGGGGAGGGAAAACGGAATTTGGACTAGCACTGAATGCTTCCTGTTAATTAAAAAAAAGGCGCTTTAAACAAAGCTAGCTATATCATCCTGCAAATATGTATATAGAGAAGATATTTTAGTTCAAATTAGCCTTGGAACTATTCATGTAATTATTACATTTGGTTTCACACTAAGATGGTTTCACTTAAATGATAGAAGGCATATATCTGAAATTAGCAGAGGAGTCACATTTAACAATTTATCATTAAAAATGATAAATTATAATATTTACCAATTACAAGTTATAATAAATATTAAAGAAAGTATAATAAATCTATAAAATAATTCATAATTAATATTGATTATATCACAAAATCATAGCCCAATAAAACAATGGCAAGGCTAATCAAATCTGTCTGTAAATAGCAAGACTCATTGATGGCATTATGCCAATGCCTGAAATTACCATTAAAAACTCTCAAATAGACCAGGCGCGGTGGCTCACGCCTGTAATCCCAACACTTTGGGAGGCCCAGGCGGGTGGATCACGAGGTCAAGAGATCGAGACCATCCTGGTCAACATGGTGAAACGCCGTCTCTACTAAAAATATAAAAAATTAGCTGGGCATGGTGGCGCGTGCCTGTAAACCCAGCTACTCAGGAGGCTGAGGCAGGAGAATTGCCTGAACCCAGGAGGCGGAGCCGAGACCGTGCCATTGCACGCCAGCCTGGGTAACCTGAGCGAAAACTCCGACTCAAAAAAAAAAACTCTCAAATAACGTTGTTATCCTTGTAAATGCTTCCTTGTATAAACACTGCAGTAGGTGGCTACTTCTTGGGGGAAGAGAAATGGACATTAAAAGAAGGGCCCTGCTTACAGGAGCTTCCAGTCAACCAAAGGGAAGATCAAATCCCGCCCAGCAGACCCGCCCGCTTCTCCTGAGGGTGCCTTCCGCCGCGAAAGAGGGAAAGCGACTGGGGCGGAGCTAACGGGAGCGGCGAGAATTCTGGGGGATGTGGTCGGCCGGGGCGGGGCCTGTACCTTGGCCCTAAGTTCCCGCTGGCGCCGCATCGGGTTCGTATTTCGTCAAACCTCCAGGCGCCTTCAGCGTGTGAACCGTTAGGCAGCTTGTCCCCCTGGGGCTGAGAGCAAGCGGCTGTATATGCCCAGCGACCCTGCACGCATGCGTGGAGACGTACGCCCAGCGTGCGTATGACGTCACGTGCGCGCCCGGCTAAACTCTTCCTAGGTTTCTTTCTAGAGTGCGGGTGAGTAAAGTTTTTAAGGTTTGGTGTGTTCGTTGAGTGGGTACCAGACGGAACGCGTTGGCCCGGGATTGAATTTGTTTAGATCAAAATTTAATGTAATTATCGCAGAGAAACACTTCTTACGCGTGATTATCTCCAGCTTGCTGTGTCCAGCATCTTTTTTGGTGTTTTGGGTGGCATGGGGGAAGGTTGGTGCGCATACATTAAAATTAGATATCGATACCTGTGGGTGTTCCAGTCAAGAGGTTTGTGTAATGAGGTTGAGCCTAGGAGGCACAAGTTAACCTCAGTTCAATAATTTTTTTCCCCGTTATTTAGCAGGTGAAGGGAGGAGGCCACAGAAACATCTTGGAGTACTAAGCTTTTTGTGCACAATTTGCCTGTGCAATAGTTACAACTGCCTTGGGTTAAAAAAAAACAACAACACGATTTTTCAGCCTCCCTTTCCCCAAAAACTTTTACATTTTAAAGTACAATGTTAAAGGCGTTTGTTAGTGAAGTTGTTACAGATCTTAAAATTGGCTTTTTAGAGGTACTTTAAATATACAAGCTAAGTAGAAAATGGTTAAGTTTCAAATCCTTGGAAGAATGTTATGTATTGATCTTTGCAAGAAAATTGTAAAATAATCCATCCTTCTGCCATGCCCAACCCTAAACGTGTTAACTATAATAAAGGAAAGGAAAAGCAAAACTAAGTCAGAGGCTTAAAGCAAATTATTGACTGCATTTTGGGTAAAACACTGGTTTTGTATCTTCAGCAGCAAGTTGTCAGCTTCTCTAGCTCAATTTGCTTTGGACATCAGTGTGAAACAGAACTGATATGCCACTTGAATTAATAAAGGAAGTCAATGGGGTGCCTGAAATTCAGCCACTGAGTAAATTAGGTAGATTTCCGATCCCTACAGCCAGGTTGTGATTATAGCAAGAAATATATTAAGGTAAGAATTTTTGTAACTCAGAACGCTTTTTCCTACTAAAAGGAATGTAGTTTTTTAATGTTGAGGTTATTTATGAGAAGTAGTTTAGGTATGGTTTTTATCTTTGTCATAACATTTGAAATTGAATACTTTAATAAATTATTCTTCATTATTTGGTATTTATTTAGCAAACAGTTATCAAATTCGTCTGTGAAACATTGGAGTAAGTTTCTGAGGTACAAAGATGAATAAATATAGTCCCTGAACTAAAGGTAATCACATTTATGGGGAGTCTGACAGATTAATCACCTAATCTCAAATTAAAATTGATAGGTGTGATATTAGCATTGTGATATGTGAACATGAGAGAGCTTTTGATTCTGACAGATCAGGACAGTTGAATTGGAAATTACGGGACGAGAGACTGCACTGTACCTTCCTTTGGGGTAAAACAAACAAAGAGTTTGTATATGCATGTTGAGGAATTTGATTAATACCCTAAAAGCTATGGGAACCCCTTTGTGAGTTTTAGCAGGAGAAAGACTTGATGTACTTTGAGTTGAAAAAACTTTGCTTTTAGGTAGAGAATACATGGGAGAAGGTAAGATTAGAGGAAAGATGTTTAGTTAAGAGGCAATTACAGTAATTTATATGGGAAGTTGATGATCTAGGCCAGTGTCAGAGGGGATGATGGGAAGGACATTGAAAAGAGATAGTAATAGTAAAAACTAAAGTTAATATTCATTGCTTTTTTTTATATATATTAGGTAGTGTTTTAAGTGCTTTACATAGATTATTTAATCATCACAAAGACCTATGACATAGATAGTGTTATTAAGGACACTGTGTTTCTGAAAGATTAAGCAATTTGCCTGAGATCATATTGATAATATGTAATAGAGGAGGAATTTGAATATAAATAGTTTGTTTTAGACTTGACAGGATAAAGAAGCCGAATCAGTAGATCTTAGAGAACAATTAGACCAGAGTGGCAAAGAAATTCAGGAAACTTCTGTTTCTAATTCCTAGCCAGCCAGGAGAAGACATTAGGGGGGTACACTTTCAGGGAGAAACATGATGAGTTCAATTTTGGACATATTTGAACGGTCTTTAGAGGTATATAAATAGCAGTGTCCAGTAGGCAAATGGATTTGGGAATCTGACACCCAAAGGGTCTACAATTTAGGTGGATTTGAGCCAAAGCATAGAATAGAAGACAACCATGTTGAAGGACTCAGTGAAAGAAAGTAGCATGAATAAAAAGCAGATGGTCTAGAGAAGGAGGAAGAAACCCAGGAGAGAGTAGTATCTTTGATACTTAAGAAAGCAAGTTTCGATAACACTTGTACAGATTGCTGTCTAGTAGGCACTCTCCTAAATCCTTGGTATATGTAATCTCTTCATCCTAAGAACCCTAAGTATTATTCTCATTTTATAGCTGGAAAACAAACACAGGTTAAGTGATTTATTCAAGGTCTAATAGCCAGTAAGTGGCTGAGCACTGATTTGCATTGCTATTGTCTGCTACTAACCAGAGCATTATGTTGCTGTTAGATGCTCAAAGGCCCGAAAAGTGTCTGTTCATTCAAATAACCAAGAAATTATTGATCACTTGGAAAGATTAGTTTTGCTTGAACAGCAAGAAGGAAATTTATTTTACAGTAGTTCGAAGATTGAATGTTAGGTGAAAAAAATGAAAGCAGGTAGCAAACCACATTGCCGCGTGTGTACCTATGCAACAATCCTGCATAATCTGCACATGTACCCCAGAACCTAAAGTACAATTAAAAAAAAAATGAAAGCAGAAAATATCAAGAAATGGGTTCTGATACTTTTGATAATTTAAACAAATTTTTTAAAATTTATTTTGTGAATACTTATGGGAAACTAGTGCAGTTTTGCTACGTTGATATATAGCATTGTGGTAAAGTAAGGGCCTTCAGTGCATCTGTCACTGGAGCAATGCATCTTGTACCCACCAAGCAACCTTCCATCATCCACTCCACTCCCAGTCCCCTACCCCTTCAAGTTTCCATTGTCTATCTCTCTACACTTTGCTTCCATGTGTTCACATTATTTAGCTCATGTTTTGAGTGAGAACATGCAGTATTTCTCTTTTGGTGTTTCAGTTGTTTCACTTAAGATAATGGTCTTCATTTCTATCCATGTTGCTGTGAAAGACATAATTTCATTTTTTTATGTCTAAGTAGTAGTGTGTATATATAGGACTTTTTAAATCCACTCCTCCATTTATGTACACTTAGGTTGATTCCATATCTTTGTGATTTTGAATACTGCTGCGGTATACATATGAGTGCAGGTCCCTTTTTGATTTAATGATTTCTTTCCCTTTAGTAGATACCCAGTAGTGGGATTACTGGAACAAATGGTAGTTCTATTTTTAGTTCTTTGAGAACTCACCATACTGTTTTCCATAAAGGTTATACTAATGTACATTCTCACCAATAGTATATAACAGTTCCTTTTTCTTTGCGTCCTCTTCCCTCAATGTCTGTTTTTTTTTTTTTTGTCTTTTTAATACCCATTCTGATTGGTGTAAGGTATATCATATTTCATTGTGGTTTTAATCTGCATTTTACTGATGATTAGTTATAATGAGCATTTTCTCATGTGCTTTTTGGCTATTTGTTTGCCTTCTTTTGAAAAATGTCTGTTCATGTTCTTAGTCCACTTTTTAATGGGATTATTTGGGGCTTTGTGGTTGAGTTCTTTGTAAATTCTGGATATTAGTCCCCTGTTCAATGTATAGTTAGCAAGTATTTTCTCTCATTCCAGAGATTGTGTGTTCATTCTGCTGATTATTTCTTTTCTGGTGCAGAAGCTTTTTAGTTTAATTAAGTTCCATATGTCTATTTGTGTTTTTATTGCCTGTGCTTTTGAGGTCTTAGTCATGAATTGTTTGCCTAAACCAGTATCTAGAAGAGTTTTCCCTAGGTTTTCTTCTAGTATTTTTGTAGTTTTGGATCTTACATTCAAGTCTTTAATCCATCTTAATTTTATTTTTGTATATGGTGACATACATGAGTCCAGTTTCACTCTTCTGCATGTTGTAATCCAGTTTTCCCAGCACCATTAATTGAAAAGTATGTCTTCTCCCCAGTGTAGTGTTCTTACCATCTTTGTTATAGATCAATTGGCTGTAAGTATGTGACTTTGTTTCTGGTTTCTCTATTTTGTTCCATTGATCTGTGGGTATTTTTATACTAGTACCATGCTATTGTGGTTGCTATAGCCTTGTAGTATATTTTGAAGTGAGGCAATGTGTACCTCCAGCATTGTTCTTTTTTATTAGGATTTCTTTGGCAATTTGGGCTGTTTTTTGGTTTCAAATGAACTTTAGAATTGCTTTTTCTAATTCTGTGAAGAATGACATCAGTAATTTGATAAGGATTGCATTGAGCTTGTAGCTTTGGGCCATGGGCCATATGGTCATTTTAATAATATTATTTCTTCTTATCTAACAGCATAGGATGTTTTTCCATTTTTTTATGTCGCTTACAATTTCTTTCATCAGTCTTTTTTTTTTTTTTTAGAGAAAAAGAAAGAAAGAGAAAGAATAAAAATAAAATAAAATAAAATAAAATAAAAAAGAATGAAGGAAAGGAAGAAAGAGGAAGAGGAAGAGGGAGAGAGAACAGGGGTGTTGCTTTATTGCCCGGGCTAGAATACAGTCTAAAAATGGGTATTCCTGTAATTGTGTTTAATAATAGAGGCATAAA